>NW_026625033.1:0-1044 GCF_030028575.1 Malurus melanocephalus | reverse complement strand
GAGGGGGGGGCCTAAGGGGGGTCACAAAAGGGGACAAGGGAGGGACATTCAGGGTGAGATTTGGGGTGGGGGTCCGAGATTGGGGTTGGGGCACTGTGGGGGTCACCCAGGAATGGGTGGGGGTCACTCGTAGCCCCCTCCTCAGGATCCCGGGGTGCGGCTGTCGAAGGCCCTGAGCTACGTCCTGCGCCATGGGGCAGCGGCTGAGGGGCTGCCCATGGGCCCGGGTGCGTGAGACCCCAAAACCCACCCCAAAATCCACCCCAAAATCTCCTCAAAATCCCCCTCAGCCTCCCTGACCTGTCCTGGTACCCCTGAACTGCTCTGAGAACCCTCAAAATTGCTGCTGGCACCCCCCAACAACCCCAAATCCACCCAAAAGTTCCTTCTGGACCCCTCTGAATCCCAAAACGCCCACCAGGACCCCCAGCCCACCCCAAAATGTCCTACTTGGACCCCCCAAATACCCCCTGGGACCCCCGACAGCCCCAAAAATGTTCTTTGAACCCCTGAATCGGCCCCAGGACCCCTCAAATGCTCCCTTAGACCCCAAACTACCCCTGCCCTGTCCCCAGATGTCTCCCCTGACCCCCAACTCAACCTAAAAACACCCCCTTGAACCCTTCAACACCCTCCAGGTTCCCAAAAATGTTCACTGGGATCCCCTAAACACCCCCTGGGTCCCTCCCCATGCCTTTTGGAACCCCCCAAATTCCCCCAAACCCCCCTTGGCACCTCCCAAACCGCCTCTGAGACCCCAAACCATCCCAGATGCCTTTTGGGACCCCCCCCAAAATCCCCCTAAAAGTCTTTTGGGACCTTCCCAAAGTCCCTGACGGGGGTCTCGTGGGTTTTTTTTGGGGGGATCAGATGGTTTTGTCGAAGTGGGGGCTCTGCTGCGGCTGCGACGCTTTGCGGGGGTCTCGGAGGAGGAYGTGTGTAGGGTGGTGGCCGCTGACCCCAAAGGTCGTTTTGCCCTCCGGCCGGACCCCCTGAGGGTGAGGGCGAACCAGGGACACTCCCTGCCGGTGAGGAGGGGTCTGC
>NW_026625032.1:17023-19258 GCF_030028575.1 Malurus melanocephalus | reverse complement strand
CCCCGCTGTCCCCAGTGGTCAGCAGTATCCCCGCTGTCCCCAGTGGTCAATGTCCCCAGTGGTCAGTGGTGTCCCCGCTGTCCCCAGTGGTCAGCAGTGTCCAGTGACCGCAGTGTCCCCTCCCCAGGGCTGGTCCAGCGCTGTGTCATCGTCCAGCGGGATCAGCACGGCTTCGGCTTCACCGTCAGCGGAGACCGCGTGGTGCTGGTGCAGTCCGTGCGGCCGGGTCAGTGAGTGACCATGAGTGACCACTGCCATGGACAGTGTCCTGGGGGATGGGGATGGACAGAGGGATGGGGATGGACAGTCAGTGGGGCTGGTGCAGTCCGTGCGGCCGGGTTAGTGAGTGACCATGAGTGACCACTGGGGTGGGGATGGACAGGGGGATGGACAGGGGGATGGGAATGGACAGTCAGTGGTGCTGGTGCAGTCCGTGCGGCCCGGTCAGTGAGTGACCACTGGACACTGGGGTGGACAGTGTCCGGGGGGATGGGGATGGACAGGGGGATGGACAGGGGGATGGGAATGGACAGTCAGTGGGGCTGGTGCAGTCTGTGCGGCCCGGTCAGTGAGTGACCACTGCCATGGACAGGGGGATGGACAGGGGATGGACAGGGGATGGGGATGGACAGGGGGATGGACAGTCAGTGGTGCTGGTGCAGTCCGTGCGGCCCGGTCAGTGAGTGACCACTGGACACTGGTCATCCGGGGGGATGGACAGGGGGATGGACAGTCAGTGGTACTGGTGCAGTCCGTGCGGCCCGGTCAGTGAGTGACCACTGCCATGGACAGGGGGATGGACAGGGGGATGGACAGTCAGTGGTGCTGGTGCAGTCCGTGCGGCCCGGTCAGTGAGTGACCATTGGGGTGGACAGTGTCCTGGGGGATGGGGATGGACAGGGGGATGGACAGGGGGCTGGTGCAGTCTGTGCGGCCCGGTCAGTGAGTGACCACTGGGATGGACAGGGGGATGGGGATGGACAGGGGATGGACAGTCAGTGGTGCTGGTGCAGTCTGTGCGGCCCGGTCAGTGAGTGACCACTGGGGTGGACAGGGGATGGACAGGGGATGGACAGTGTCCTGGGGCGTGGGGATGGACAGGGGATGGACAGTGTCCTGGGGCGTGGGGATGGACAGTGTTTGGGGAAATGGTCAGTGTTTGGAGGAATGGTCAGTGTCCGGGGGGGATGTTCCCAGTTCGGGGTTTTGCTGTGGGGTGGGATGGGGTGGACGGGATGGGAACATTCCAGAACATTCGGGATATTTCAATCGCTGACCCTCGGCTGTGTCCAGGCGGGGCCGCCATGAGGGCCGGAGTGCACGAGGGTGACCGCATCCTAAAGGTCAGCACTGACCCAGCCCCGAGCTCAAATCCTAAATCCCAAATTCCCAAATCCCCAAATTCCCAAATCCTCAAATCCCAAATCCCCAAATCCCCATTCTCAGATCCCCAGTCCCAGATCCCAAACCGCCATGCTCAGATCCCAAATCCCCATTCCCAAACCCCTTTCCCCGATCCCAAACCCCATTTCCCCGATCCCAAACCCCGTTTTGGTGTCCACAGGTGAACGGGACGATGGTGACCAACAGCTCCCACCTCGAGGTGGTGAAGTTGATCAAATGTGAGTCCGAGAATTCCCGGGAATTCTGGAAATTTCTCCCACAAATCCCTCTCATATCCCATTATCCCAAATTTTTCCCCCGAACTCCTCCTGCCCATTCCCAAATCCCGTTTTTTCCCCATAAACCCTTCTGACATCCCCATTTTTTTGGGATTTCTCCCCAAGCCCCTCCTGCCCATTCCCAAATCCCATTTTTCCCCCATAAACCCTTCTGACATCCCCAATTTTTTGGGATTTTTCTCCCCCAGCCGGTGCCTACGTGGCCCTGACCCTGTTGGGGTCCCCCCCCGGCCCCGTGGGGATCTCGGGGATCCCCCAGCAGGACCCGGAGCCGGGATCGGGATCGGGATCGGGGTGTGCCCAACCCCTGCCCCAGCAGCAGCGAATCACCGACCCCAAACCCCTCCAGGTGAGTCCCACATCCCCAAAATTCCCAAAATACCAAAAATTCCGACCCCAAACCCCTCCAGGTGAGCCCCACATTCCCAAAATTCCCGAATTTCCCACCCCAAACCCCTCCAGGTGAGCCCCACATTCCCAAAATTCCCGAATTTCCCACCCCAAACCCCTCCAGGTGAGCCTCACATCCCCAAAATTCGCAAAATTCCCACCT
>NW_026625032.1:12031-14528 GCF_030028575.1 Malurus melanocephalus | reverse complement strand
AAATGGGGAGAAATTGAGGAAAATTTGGGATAATTTGGGATAATTACTTTGGGATAATTTGGGATAAATTCTGGGCTAATTTGGGATAAATTCCAGGATAATTTGGGATATTTAATTTGGGCTGATCTGAGATAATTTGGGGTAAATTCTGGGATCATCTGGGATGATTTGGGATAATTTGGGATAATTTGGGATATTTAATTTGGGCTGATCTGAGATAATTTGGGGTAAATTCTGGGATAATCTGGGATGATCTGGGATAATTTGGGATAATTAGTTTGGGATAATTTGGGATAATTAATTTGGGAAAATTTGGGATAAATTCCGGATGATTTGGGATAAATTCTGGGATAATTTGGGATAAATTCTGGGATAATTTGGGATCATTTGGGATAATTAATTTGGGCTGATTTGGATCCCTGCAGGTTCTCCCCGATGCCCTGAGCCCCCTCTCGTCCCCTCTCCTCACTCCCCGGCGGCCCCAGCACCGACGGCTCTGCTCCGACGGGGCCCTGCCCCCGCTGCAGGTGGGATGGGAAATTCTGGGAATATCCGGGAATATCTGGGAATGTATCCTGGGAATATCCTGGGAATATATCCTGGGAATATATCCTGGGAATTTCTGGGAATATCCAGGAATATCTGGGAATGTATCCTGGGAATGGTCTGGGAATGGTCTGGGAATATCCTGGGAATAGCTGGGAATTTCTGGGAATGTATCCTGGGAATATCTGGGAATGTATCCTGGGAATATCTGGGAATGTGTTGGGAATATATCCTGGGAATATCTGGGAAGGTATCCTGGGAATATCCTGGGAATGGCCGGGAATATCTAGGAATATCCGGGAATATATCCTGGGAATATCTGGGAATATACTCTGGGAATATCCTGGGAATATCTGGGAATGTGCTGGGAATATCCGGGAATATATCTTGGGAATGGCCAGGAATATCTAGGAATATCCGGGAATATATCCTGGGAATATCTGGGAATATATCCTGGGAATATCCAGGAATGTATCCTGGGAATGTGCTGGGAATATATCCTGGGAATGGCCGGGAGTATCTAGGAATATCCGGGAATATCCAGGAATATATCCTGGGAATGGCCGCGAATGTGCTGGGAATATTTGGGAATGGTCTGGGAATGTCCTGGGAATATCACGGGAATATTTTGGGATATCCCGGTAATGCCGGTGTGGATCCCAACCCTTTCCCATTCCCAATCCCATTTTCCTCTGGAATATTTTGGGATATCCCGGCAATCCCAGCAGGGATCCCAACCCTTTCCCTTTCCCATTCCCAATCCCATTTTTTCCCATCCAGGGCTCGGGGCGGCCCCAAATCATCGGCCCCGAGGAGGATTGTGAGCCCGGAGACTGCAACAACGAGGTGGGAATGCGAGAATTTGGGAATTTCGGGAATTTTGGGAATTTCAGGGAGTCCTGGGCCGAGCATTCCAGGATTTCTGGGATCATTCAGTGGGTTTGGGTGGGATTGATGGGATTTGGGATAGGATTCATGGAATGTAAGATCCTTCCATCCCAACCCATCCCAGTATTCCCTGTATGGGATTTTTGGGATCAGTTCCCCCCATCCCAGGTTTTTCCATGGATTCCCCACCCCACCATTTTTCCCGATGTAATTCCCATTTTTCCCGTTTTTTCCCCATTTTTCCAGGGCGATTCCATGTTCCAGGATCCCGCTGTAATTCCCACTTTTCCCGATGTAATTCCCATTTTTCCCACTGTAATTCCCGTTTTTTTTCCCGTTTTTCCAGAGCGATTCCGTGTTCCAGGATCTGCCCACGCTCAAATCCCGCCCGGCTCATTTGGGGGTTTTCCTGCGTTTCCTCTTCTCCCAGGCTGATCCCAGCCCTCTGGTGAGCAATTCCAGGGATTTTCCAGGAATTTCCGATCAAATTCCCAACCCCTGGCACCTCCCAGGCCATTCCCACCTTCCGGGAATATTTTTGGGAATAAGGATGGAGCAGAATTCCTGGAATTTCCTGTATTTTTCACTTTTCATTCCCAAATGTTCCTTTCTCAATCCCAAATTTCCTCTCTCATTCCCAAATTTTTCCCTCCCTCATTCCCAAATTTTCCCCTTCTCATTCCCAAATTTCCCCCTCCTCATTCCCAAATTTCCCCCTCCTCATTCCCAATTTCCCTCTCATTCCCAAATTTTCCCCTCCTTGTTCCAAATTTTCCCCTCCTCATTCCCCAATTTCCCTTCTTTATTCCCAAATTTCTCCTCCTCATTCCCCAATTTTTCCTTTCTCATTCCCGAATTTCCCGAATTTTTCCCGAATTTTTCCATCTCTAATTCCCCAAATTTCCCTCCTCATTCCCGAATTTTTCCGCAGCTTTTCCACCTCTGCGCCGACGTTTTCCAGCAGAGCAATCCCAAAGATTCCCGAAATTTGGGAAGGGACATTTGGAACATCTTCCTGGACAGGAACGCGGTGAGGGATGGGATTTTGGGAATTTTGGGAAAG
>NW_026625032.1:7679-10130 GCF_030028575.1 Malurus melanocephalus | reverse complement strand
GGGGAAAAATCGGGAAATTGGGGATCGGTAAATGGGAACAGGCACAGGGAGAGGGCACTGGCAGAGAGACACATGGGACACCTCGGGGACATCCTGTGAGCCAAAATCCCGGGAATTTGGGAAATTTGGGAATTCTGGAATGTGGGAATTACCCACGGGAGTCAGGGAATTGGGGAGAATTCGGGAAATTGGGGATCGGTAAATGGGAACGGGCACAGGGAGAGAGCACTGGCAGAGAGACACATGGGGCACCTCGGGGACATCCTGTGAGCCAAAATCCCGGGAATTTGGGAAATTTGGGAATTCTGGAATGTGGGAAATCCTCATGGGAGTCAGGAAATTGGGGATTTGGGGATTCGGGGATTGCCTGACGGGAACGGACACAGGGAGAGAGCACTGGCTGAGAGACACATGGGGCACCTCGGGGACATCCTGTGAGTGAGAAATCCCGGGAATTTGGGAAATTTGGGAATTCGGGAATGTGGGAATTACCCACCGAACTCGGGAAATTGGGGAAAAATTGGGAAATTGGGAATCGGTAAATGGGAACGGGCACAGGGAGAGGGCACTGGCAGAGAGACACATGGGACACCTCGGGGACATCCTGTGAGTGAGAAATCCAGGAATTTGGGAAATTTGGGAATTCTGGAATGTGGGAAATCCTCACGGGATTCGGGAAATTGGGGAAAAATCGGGAAATTGGGAATGGGTAAATGGGAACGGGCACAGGGAGAGAGCACTGGCTGAGAGACACATGGGACACCTCGGGGACATCCTGTGAGTGAGAAATCCGGGAATTTGGGAAATTTGGGAATTCTGGAATGTGGGAATAACCCACAGAACTCGGGAAATTGGGGAAAAATCGTGAAATTGGGAATGGGTAAAGGGGAACAGGCACAGGGAGAGGGCACTGGCTGAGAGACACATGGGACACCTCGGGGACATCCTGTGAGTGAGAAATCCCGGGAATTTGGGAAATTTGGGAATTCTGGAATGTGGGGATTTGGAGGAAATTCAGGAATTCTGGAATTTTGGGAATTCCCGACGGGATTCAGGGCAGGAACAGCGGGAAATGGGATCGGGGAGGAGGCAGGGATTGGGGATTGGGGAATGGGAATTTGGGCTGGGAATGGGATTTTGGGATTGGGAATGGGATTTGGGGATTGGGAATGGGATTTTGGGAATTTGGGGTTTGGAATTTGGGATCTGGGAGAGGGTTGTGATCCCATGGAAATTCCCAATCCCTGTTTTCCCCAGGTCCAAGTACGAGGAGGAGCGGAGGTGAGCGGCGCTTCCCCCGGGAAAATCGCATTTTCCATCCCCAAATCCCGAATTTCAGGAATTTCACCCTCTGGAATTCATTTTCCCATTCCCAACTCTGGAATTTTGGGAATTCCTCCTCTGAAATCGCATTTTCCCATTCCCAACTCTGGAATTTTGGGAATTCCTCCCTCTGAAATTGCATTTTCTTGTCCCCAAATCCCAAATTTCGGGAATTCCACTCTCTGAAATCGCGTTTTTCCATCCCCAACTCCCGAATTTTGGGAATTCTTTCCTCTGGAATTGCATTTTCTTGTCCCCAACTCCCGAATTTCGGGAATTCCTCCCTCTGAAATCACATTTTTTCCATTCCTAACCCCTGAATTTTGGGAATTCCTCCCTCTGGAATTCATTTTTCCGTTCCCAATTCCCGAATTTTGGGAATTCCTCCCTCTGTAATTAATGTTCCCATCCCCAGCTCTCAAATTTCGGGAATTCCACTCTCTGAAATCGCATTTTTTCATTCTCAACTCCCGAATTTTGGGAATTCCTCCCTCTAGAATCACATTTTCCCATCCCCAAATTTCGGGAATTGCTCCCTCTGGAATCATATTTTCCCATCCCCAACTCCCAAATTTCAGGAATTCTGCCCTCTGGAATCACATTTTTCCATTCCCAAATCCCAGATTTTCTGTATTTCACCCTCTGAATTCGCATTTTTTCCATTCCTAACACCTGAATTTTGTGAATTCCTCCCTCCGGAATGGCATTTTCCCATCCCCACCTCTGGAATTTTGGGAATTCCTCCCTCTGGAATGGCATTTTTCCATTCCCACCTCTGGAATTTCGGGAATTCCACTCTCTGGAATTCATTTTCCCATTCCCACCTCTGGAATTTCGGGAATTCCACTCTCTGGAATTCATTTTTCCATTCCCACCTCTGGAATTTCGGGAATTCCACTCTCTGGAATGGCATTTTTCCATTCCCAACTCTGGAATTTCGGGAATTCCACTCTCTGGAATTCATTTTTCCATTCCCAACTCTGGAATTTTGGGAATTCTCCCCAGCTCAGCCCTGGCCTTCGCCCTGAGCACGTTCATGGCCCACGCCGGGATCCGGGGCCGGGAGTGGCGCAGCCGTGAGAGCGAGAAAATCCCCGAGAGGGACAAGTGGCTGCCCTTCTTCCCCAA
>NW_026625032.1:3575-6768 GCF_030028575.1 Malurus melanocephalus | reverse complement strand
GGAGAAAGATTCCCTGGAGGACAAGAGGAGGAATCCGATCCTGAAATACATCGGGAAACCCAAAATCTCCTCCCAGAGCAGTGAGTCCTGGAATTTTCCTGGAATTTCCTGGAATTTTCCTGGAATTTCCCAGAATTTTCCCAAAATTTCCCTGCAATTTTCCCTGAATTTTCTGAGAAATTCCCTGGAATTTCCCAGGATTTTCTGTGAATTTCCCTGGAATTTCCCCAGAATTTCCCCCAAATTTCCCCCAAATTTCCCCCAAATTTTCCCACTATTTCCCTGGAATTGTCCCCAGAATACCCAGGAATTCCCAGAAATCCTCCCCAGATCACTCTGGGCATAACCAAATCCCAAAATTTGGGGATTTCTTCCCAAAAATTCCCCTTGAGCAGCTCCAGGGGTGCCCAAATCCCAAAATTTTCCCAGAATTTTGTGCCCAAATTCCAAATTTCCCCCGGAGTTTTCCCGCCCTTTTTCCCTTTCCGTTCTCATCCCATTCCCGCTCCCTCCCCCTTTTCCCAGGAATTTTTTTTTCGGGAATTTTGACATTTCCCCCCCTTTTTTGTGTTGTTTTCCAGCATTTCATGTTCCTTTGTCCCCCATGGAAGGTAAAAATTCCCATTTTGGGTTTTTTTTGGGATTTTGTGTTTTCCTTTTCCCATTCCCATCGTTTTTTTTCCCTTAATTTGGGTTTTATTCCATATTTTTCCCCGACATTCCCAGGAATTTCAGGAATTTGGGGTTTAGGATTGGGGAATTTGGGAATTTTGGATTTGAGATTTCAGATTGGGATTTAAAATGGGATTTGGGATTGGGGATTTTGGATGGGAATTTGGTATTTAGGGTGGAAATTTAGGATTAGAAATTTGGGATTTGGGATTTTTGCCATGTCCACACCATGGTCCAGCACTGGGATTGGGGATTTCTGATGGAATTTAGGGTTTGGGATTTGGGATTTTTGGGATTTTTGGGATTTGAGGTTTAGGATTTTTAGGATTTAGGATTTTTTCCCGTTTTCCAGCCCTGAAGCCCGGCAATGTCCGCACCATGATCCAGCACTGGGATTGGGGATTTGAGGTTTAGGATTTTGGGATTTTGGGATTTTAAGGATTTAGGATTTTCAGGATTTTTTCCCATTTTTGCAGCCCTGAAGCCCGGCAGTGTCTGCACCATGATCTAGCATGGGGATTGGGGATTGGGGATGGGATTTAGGATTTCAAATGGGATTTTGAGGATTTAGGATTTAGGTTTTTTTCCCATTTTCCAGCTCTCAAGCCTGGCAGTGTCCGCACCATGATCCAGCACTGGGATTGGGGATCGGGGATTTGGGAGTTTCGGGATTTTGGAGATTTGAGATTTAGGATTTTCGGGATTTAGGATTTAGGATTTTTTCCTATTTTTCCAGCCCTGAAGCCCGGCAATGTCCGCACCATGATCCAGCACTGGGATTGGGGATTGGGGATGGGATTTAGGATTTCAAATGGGATTTTGAGGATTTAGGATTTAGGATTTAGGTTTTTTTCCCATTTTCCAGCTCTCAAGCCCGGCAATGTCCGCACCATGATCCAGCACTGGGATTGGGGATTGGGGATTTGGGATTTTTTGGGATTTGAGGTTTAGTATTTTTGGGATTTAGGATTTTTCCCCATTTTCCAGCTCTCAAGCCCGGCAATGTCCGCACCATGATCCAGCACTGGGATTGGGGATGGGATTTAGGATTTCAAATGGGATTTTGAGGATTTAGGATTTAGGTTTTTTTCCTATTTTTCCAGCCCTCAAACCCGGCAATGTCCGCACCATGATCCAGCACTGGGATTGGGGATCGGGGATTTGGGTTTTTTGGGATTTTGGAGATTTGAGATTTAGGATTTTCGGGATTTTTGGGATTTGAGGTTTAGTATTTTTGGGATTTAGGATTTTTCCCATTTTCCAGCTCTCAAGCCCGGCAATGTCCGCACCATGATCCAGCACTTTGAGAGCAGCCAGGGTGACCCCGAAGCTGAGCCCGGCCCCGGGCAGCGCCTGTCGAGTGGGAGCTGCCCCGACGAGCTGCTGGAACCCCACAGGTGAGATTTATGGGATTTAAATTGGGAATTTGGCATTTGGGATTTAGGATTTGGGTTTAAATCCCAGGAATTTGGGTTTAAATCCCACGATTTTGGGTTTTTTCCCTCAGCTCGCGCTCAGAGGTGCGCCTGGGCCGCTCAGAGAGCCTGAAGGAGATCCCGGATATCCCATTGGGGATTTGGGATTTAAATTGGGAATTTGGTATTTAGGATTTGGATTTAAATCCCAGGATTTTGGGTTTAAATCCCAGGATTTTGGGTTTAAATCCCAGGATTTTGGGTTTTTTTCCTCAGTTCCCGCTCAGAGGTGCAGCTGGGCCGCTCGGAGAGCCTGAAGGGCCATGAGGAGTGGATTTGGGTCTAAATCCTGTGAATTTTGGGGTTTTTTTCCCCATTTTTCCCTCAGTTCCTGCTCTGAGAGGCTGAAGGGCCATGAGGAGATCCTGGATATCCCACTGGGTATTTGGGATTTGGTTTAATCCCAGAATTTTGGATTTTGTCCCCCTCAGCTCTCGCTCAGAGGTGCGGCTGGGCCGCTCGGAGAGCCTGAAGGGCCACGAGGAGATCCCGGATATCCCATTTAGGATTTGGGTTTAAATCCCAGATTTTTGGGTTTTTCCTGGGAATTTAGCATTTAAATTGTGAATTTGAGATTTAGGTTTAAATGCTGGAATTTTTAATTTTTTTCCCTCAGTTCCTGCTTGGAGAGCCTGAAGGGCCGTGAGGAGCTGTGGCAATCCCGGATACCCCATTTGGGATCTCTGATTCAGGATTTGGGTTTAATCCCATATTTTTTTTATTTTTTCCCCTCAGCTCTCGCTCAGAGGTGCACCTGGGTCGGTTGGAGAGCCTGAAGGGCCGTGAGGAGCTGCGGCGATCCCGGATACCTCACTGGGGATTCAGGATTCAGGATTTGGGTTTAATCCTGGTTATTTTGGATTTTTTCCCCTCAGTTCTCGCTCAGAGGTGCGCCTGGGTCGCTCGGAGAGCCTGAAGGGCCGGGAGGAGCTGCGGCGATCCCGAAAAGCCGAGCTGGTGCCCCGATCCCGCAGTGACGTGGACATGGACGCGGCGGCCGAGGCCGCACGGCTGCACCAGTCAGCCTCATCCTCAGCCTCCAGCCT
>NW_026625032.1:0-1531 GCF_030028575.1 Malurus melanocephalus | reverse complement strand
ATATTTTATCCCGATATTTTATTGCGATATTTGATCTTGGCAGAGCTGTTCTCCATGGTGTTTTATCCCGATATCCTGGTATTTTATCCCGATATTTGATCCCGATATTTGATCCTGGCAGAGCTGTTCTCCACGGTGTTTTATCCCAATATTTTATCCTGATATCGCGATATTTGATCCCGATATTTGATCCTGGCAGAGCTGTTCTCCGTGGTGTTTTATCCCGATATTTTATCCCGATATTTGATCCTGGCAGAGCTGTTCTCCATGGTGTTTTATCCCGATATCCCGATGTTTGATCCCGATATTTGATTTCTCTATCCCGATATTTGATCCTGGCAGAGCTGTTCTCCACGGTGTTTTATCCCGATATTTTATCCCGATATCCCGATATTTGATCCCGATATTTGATCCTGGCAGAGCTGTTCTCCACGGAGCTGTCTCACCTGCGGATCCTGCGGGTTCTGGACCTGCTCTTCTTCCAGCGCCTGCGGCGGGAGGGGCTCCTGAGCCGGGAGGAGCTGGGGCTGCTCTTCCCCAACCTGCCCGACCTCATCGACGTCCACTGTGAGAGAAAATCCCAAATCTGAAATTCCCAAATCCCAGAATTCCCAAAATCCCAAAATCCCCATGTTTCTGACCCCATCGGTGCCCAAAATCCCACTGGAAGGGGCTCCTGTCCTGGGAGGAGCTGGGGCTGCTCTTCCCCAACCTGCCCGACCTCATTGACGTCCACTGTGAGAGAAAATCCCGAAATTCCCAAAATCCTAAACCCCAAAATCCCAAATTTCCCAAAATCCCAAATCCTAGAATCCCAAAAATCCCGAAATCCCGGCATCCCAAAATGCCCAAATCCCAAAATCCCCCTCCTTCCCCAACCTGCCCGACTTCATCGACATCCACAGAGAGAAAATCCCAAAATTCCCAAATTCCAAAATTCCCAAAATCCCAACAGGAATCTCCCCCCTTTTTCCCCTCTCCCAAACCCCATCAACCCCATAATTCCCTTTCCTTTTTCCCACCACTCCCCATCCACAAATCCCTCCGAATTTCCCCCAAATCTCTCCGAATTTCCCCCAAATCTCTCCGGATTTCCCCCAAATCCATCCCCTTTCCCATTCCCAGATTCCCTCTCAGAATCCATGAAAAAGCTCCGGGAGGAGGGACCCATCATCCGCGAGATCGGCGACCTCATGCTGGCCCGGGTAAGGAATTCCAGCAATTCCCTGGAATTTTGGGGGAATCCCAAGAATTTTTGGGAATTCCCATGAGTTTCCATGAATTCCTGTGAATTTTCTGTGAATTTCTGCAAATTCCCATGAATTCCCGTGAATTTTTGTGAATTTCCCATGAATTTCCCACAATTTCCCCACGAATTCTCCGTGAATTCCCCACAATTTTTTCATGAAATTCGCACGAATTTCCCATAGATTTCCCATTAATTTCCCACGAATTCCCCATGAATTTCCCACCAATTAATCCCCCATCAATCCCCCATTAATTCTCTCCAAATTCCTCATCAATTCCCCAC
>NW_026625031.1:16732-17839 GCF_030028575.1 Malurus melanocephalus | reverse complement strand
CCTTGGGTGGCAGCTGCAGAGGTGGAGACCCCATCCCCACCCCCAGGGAGGTCCCACAGCAGTTTGGGGCTGTCCCCACACCAGAGGGTCCCGGAGGATCCCCCAGCCCTGCCCTTGACCCCATGGGGTGGCGGAAATGCACATTTAGGATTTCTAAAGCCCTTTTTCCTTCACGGCTCCCACATTTCCCTGCAAAGGCACCCAGCCATGAGGGAAACTGAGGCACGACCCTTGCCAGTTTTCCCCAGCAGCTCCAGGCGGCCCCAAGGCTCCAGGTTGTTTTTGGGGTGGAAAATTCCCATTTGGGGCTCTCTCGATGCCTAAAGCTCCTGCCTRGGCTGGGGACAGCGTCACCAGAGCCACCCGCGGGGACACCCGAGGGCACAGGAGGGGCTGGGGGGGCTCACCCCTCCCCCCGGGCTCCCAATGAAACGAAACCGCTCCGAAATTGAAAAGCTGAATTCTTGTAATTGGCTCTGAATCGGTTTGGGAAGGCCACGTTTGTGGGTGAGTCAAACTGGGGGAAAAAAAATTAAAAATAAAATCATAAGGCCACGTTTTTCTCGTTTTTGGGGGGTGCCAGGACAGGCTGAGCCACGTGTGGTGACAACGGTGACAATGGGTGACCCCAGCACCGAGCAGGGCTCTGGCTTCCCCCAGCTCCTCTGGAAACAAAAATCCACCCCAAATCCATTTTCTCCCAGTTCCTGAGCGATTTTGAGAACTGCGAGAGAGCCCGTCAAGGATCCAAACCTAAAAAGCAGATCAGAAAAGGAGAAAAAAACACAAAACTCCGGCCTGGGAGGAAACGCTTCGTTTCAGGCACCGATTTTCTGAGGTTTCGGGGTAGAAAGGAACAAYTTTGAGTGCTGCTGTCACTTCCCCTCAGCTGTCCCCGACGGTCTGAAGAGAAATCCAAATTGTCACCGCAAATCCGAGGGGCTGGAACTGCGGAGTGGGGAGCGGGGCCACCCTGGGGAGATCTGGGGACAGCGGGGACAGAGAGGCAGAGGGGATAGAGGGACAGAGGGACAGCGGGGACAGAGGGACAGGGGACAGTGAGGGATAGCGGGGATAGGGGGGAAAGAGGGACAGAGGGACAGAGGG
>NW_026625031.1:13258-15823 GCF_030028575.1 Malurus melanocephalus | reverse complement strand
CCCCACAGACGCTGCACGGAGCCGTCCCCKCGGAGCTGCCGCGGGGTTTGAACCAAGCTCCGTCCCTCGGCTCCTCTCGCGGAGCTCTGCACCACCCCGAGGCCTGGCTGCGGTTTCAGGGCATTTTCTGTTTAAGCGGCATTAAAGCGGAGCAGAGTTCCGAGTGCATTAGCGGTGCTGCTCCCAAATTGCCGCCGCAACCTCTGCCCCCGGGCCGATCCATCTTGCTGACACCCATTAAAATGAGCTCATGGTGCCGTTTTTATGGCCGGATTAAGTGGGGGATCGGCAGCCCGGGCGGTTGGGGCGAGGGCGTCGCGCTGCTAACGATCCTTTTATCGATCTTTAATGATTTCCTACATTAGGACGGGCGGCATCAGCCCCGGAATAATTCACTGCGGTGAGCTGTGATCACACGGCTGCACATCCCCGCCCCGTGCCGGGGAACGGGGAAAGGGAATAATTGAATTGCTGAGAACGGACAGCGAGTCGGTCCCACGCTCGGATTGCTCCCGCAAGGGGATGGGACTTTCCCCGCGGGATTTGCCCCAAATCTGGGAGGGGAAATGGAGCAGCTCCACAGCTCTCAGGGGACCCAGAGCACCCGGGGAGGGCTGGGGGGTCGGGGGGATTCTGGAACATCCCTGAGGAGCTGCCCCTGCCCACAGGCTGCTGTTTGCCGGTGACTGGCGTTAAATCGGGAATATTTAAGATTCCGGGGATTTTTGTCCCATCCCATGGGGTGCCCACCCCTGGGGTTCCCATCCCGCGGGGCACCCATTCCAATTCCCATCCCCATCCCCTGGGGCACCCATTCCCATTTCCTGGGGTTTCCATCTCATGGGGCAGGCGTTGCCATTCCATGGGGTTAGGGTTTCCATGGGGTTTCCATCCCACGGGGATCCCATTCCCATTTCCTGGGGCACCCATTCCCATGGGTTTCTCATCCCATGGGTTTCCAATTCTCCAGGATCCCATTCCCATTCCTGTGGGTTTCCCATCCTCTGGGGCACCCATGGGTTTCTCATCCCATGGATTTCTTATCTCGTGGGGATCCCATTCCCATCCCCTGGGGCACTCATTCCCATTCCCATTTCCATTTCCATTCCCATTCCCATTTCCATTCCCATTCCCTTCCCCTGAGGCACCCATTCCCATTCCCATGGGTTTCCGATCCCATAGGATTCCCATTCCCATTCCCATTCCCATGGGTTTCCCATCTCATAGGATTCCCATTCCCATCCCCTGGGCACCCATTCCCATTCCTATGGGTTTCCCATTCCCATTCCCATTCCCATTCCCATTCCCATTCCCATTCCCATCCCCTGGGGCACTCATTCTCATTCCCATGGGTCTCCCATCCCCTAGGATTCCCATTCCCATGGGTTTCCAATCCCGTGGGGCACCCATTCCCATTCCCATTCCCATGGGTTTCCCATCCCATAGGATCACATTCCCACCCCCTGGGGCACCCATTCCCATTCCCATGGGTTTCCCATCCCATTGGATTCCCATTCCCATTCCCACCCCCGGGCACCCTCTCCCCACCCTCACCCCCCAGCCGAGCGCAGGGCTTTGTCTCCCTCTAGTGCACGGCGCCTCCGGACAGCGGCGAGTGCCGGCCAGGGCAGCCCGGACACGGCCGGACCCTTCCCCGTGGCCACCGGACCCTTTCCCGTGGCCACCGGACCCTCCCTGTGGCCACCGGACCCCGCTCCGTGGCCACCGGACCCTGTGCCGTGGCCACCCCGCCTGCCCCGCCGGCGGTGCCGCCTGCCCCGCTCGCTCCTCACCCGGCGTGTCCGGCGGGTCCTGGCACAGGGAGCGGTGTCCGAGCGGGCTCTGCCACCTCCTGCGGGCACAGCCTGGGCACGGCACCCCGAGGAACCGCACCCCGRAGCGGATTTTGTCACCTGCAGCCACCCAACCCTCCCGGGCTGGCAGTGCCAGCGTGTCCCGCTGATCTCCTGGCACACGGACGGGTTTTCCCCGCCTGGCACGGCCCGATCCCCTGAAATATCCATTATTCATCCATTTCTCTATTATTCATTTATTCGCTGGGAATTTGGAGGCAACCAGCAAGGCGCTCCTGAGCTCCTGTTGCCATTAAAGCATTTCTGAGCCTCCTGGCTTGCCAAGGCGAGCTGAAAACTCATTAATGAGCCATTACRGGGCCGGGCCGGCAGCGCCTGCGRAGATGCCGGGATTGAGATAAATAAACGGGGGCTCGTTAATGCGCTCCTCCAGGGAGGGTGGGCCGGGCTCTCCCGGCTCCCCGGGGCCTCGCTTAATGCCTGAAAACCAGGGACAGGGCCGGGGGGTGCCAAACGGCACCAAAGGGTGCGGGGAATGCAGGCACGGGACAGCGAGGGACGGGAGAAGCCACCAGAGCTGGCCAAAGGGTGAGCTCGGCCTRGGAAAGGCCAGGACAGTGATCAGTGCCCTGCTGGCACAGCCCAAAGCTGAGCTCGCCCTTGTGGGGCAAGGAAAGCCCCCGAGCGGGTTCTGGCAGCCTCCCACCCCTCGCTTCTCTTTCCTTTTCTCTGTTCCAGCAGCGCTCACCCC
>NW_026625031.1:10470-11139 GCF_030028575.1 Malurus melanocephalus | reverse complement strand
GAAGGGACAGTGACACCCAGGGACAAGAGCTGAATCCTCCAGCACCAGAGGAGAACAGCCCCGTGCACAGAGAGGAAATCCCAATGCGCTGCTCACCCCTGCTCAAACCATTCCAAGTTTTTAGAACCTTTCCCCCGGGAGGATCCCCTGAAAATGTCCCTGCTGGACCCTCCCCTCAGGGTTTGGGGACAGAGAGGAGGCAGAGCAGGGAAATCACCACCCCAAAACCCTCGGGGGAGCCGCGCTCAGCCCCCGGCACATCCCCCGAGCTGCCGGAGGGGAACACCCGCACAGGGAGAGCTCCGAACGCCCGGGGCTGCCCGCAACTCCCGCAGCAGCGCCCTGCATTCCTGCAGGCTCACAAACGCTCCGGGGATGGATTCTGCATCCATCCTTGTGGCTCCTACAGCATCTTCATAAGCCACAATGTGCCCTTAATCCCACAACAAAATCAAGTCAAAGAGCAATTAATATTCTGATACCTGTGGCTGCCTGAAGTGATATAGAGCCGAAGATTTCTTTTTCCATTTCACTCCAACTGTGGTTTTGTTTTTTTCCAGCCATTCTCTGGTCAGTGGTTTTAGGGGCACCAGGGTTCACTTTTGTGGGTAACCTCCACTGTTAGCTGTTGATTTAATTAACTCGGCCTCCTCTGCCTCCTTGACCATA
>NW_026625031.1:5780-8429 GCF_030028575.1 Malurus melanocephalus | reverse complement strand
GGATCAGAATCCTCTCCATCCAGGGATCAGAATCCTCTCCATCCATGGATCAGAATCCTCTCCATCCATGGATCAGAATCCTCTCCATCCATGGATCAGAATCCTCTCCATCCAGGGATGGAATTCTCTCCATCCAGGGATTGAAATCCTCTCCATCCATGGATCAGAATCCTCTCCATCCATCACCCTCCCTCTGCAGCCCCTCAGGGCCGCCCTCCCCGCCCATAAAGCCGCACCTTACAAAGCGCTGCCCGCGCCTCTCCGAGCCCTTAAAAGCCTCTGAACGGCCTGGAGGGAGCCATCGCTGCTGCACCCGGGGATGGATAAAGATGGAAAACAATCCTTCCTGCAGCCCTGGGAGGATTAAAGTTGTTGTGCCCTTCGGAGCGGGGATGGCGTGGGGCTCCTCGGGGTTTTGGTGCRTTAAAAGTGGGTCTGAGGTGACTYCTGGGCCATTTTTCACTGGGTTTGTTGGAGTTTTGTGCCCCAAAAGAGGTAGAGAAGAGTCCTGGATGCATTAAAAGTGGGTCTGAGGTGAYTTCTGGGTWATTTTCACTGGGTTTGTTKTGGTTTTGTYCCCAAAAGAGRCAGAAAAGGGTCCTGATCTTCCACWGAAAACCTTCACCTGTCACCCAAAAACTTTCTGCTTCACCAAAAACCTCCTTTTTCCACCTAAAACCTCCTTTCTCCATCTAAAATCTCCTTCCTCCACCAGAAACTCCCAAACTTCAAAGCCTCAAAGAGCCCCAGCGTTCTCTCTGCCAAGCAATCCAAGCCCCCCGGTCACATTATCCCATCCATAAAATCAAAATGTGCCATTAGRAGCGATTAAGAGCCCTTTGAAAACCAGGTGTTTCCATTTCCAGGGGCACCAGAAGCTGCGAGAATCGGGGATTTATGAACATTTTCCGTGGCTGACTCGGAAAAATGGAATAAATCGGTGGAAGGAGCCCCGAGAGCGCGGGTGCAATCCCATCCTCTCGCCATTCATTAAATAGTTCCTCCTCCCCTGATCAAGGAGAGGACAGACCCCAAATCGGGACAGACCCCAAACCGGGACAGACCCCAAACCGGGACAGACCCTAAACCGGGACAGACCCCAAACTGGGACAGACCCCAAACTCCAGCCCCAAACTCCCAGAACCTCCCCGTGTAGCACAAAAAGGATAATTCCCTGTCCAACCCTAAACCCCCACAGCGTCTCCCTGGGGCACAAAAAGGATCATTCCCTGCCCCACCCCAAACCCCCAGAGCCTCTCCGTGGGGCACAAAAAGGGTCATTCCCTGTCCAATCCTAAACCCCCAAAACCTCCCCAAAGAGCACAAAAAGGGTCATTCCCTGTCCGACCCTAAACCCCCGCAGCGTCTCCATGGAGCACAAAAAGGATCATTCCCTGTCTGACCCCAAACCCCAGCCCCAAACCCCCAAAACCTCCCCGTGGGGCACAAAAAGAATCATTCCTTGCCTCACCCCAAATCCCCAGAGCCTCTCCATGGGGTATAAAAAGGATTCATTCCCTGCCCGACCCCAAACTCCCCCAGAGCCTCCCCAGAGAGCACAAAAAGGATCATTCCCTGTCCAACCCTAAACCCCAAAACCTCTCCATGGAGCACAAAAAGGATTCACTCCCTGTCCGACCCTAAACCCCAGCCCCAAACCCCCACAGCTTCCCCGTGGAGCACAAAAAGGATCATTCCCTGTCTGACCCTAAACCCCAAATCCCCCAAACCTCCCCGTGGGACACAGAAAGGATCATTCCCTGTCCGACCCCAAATCCCCACAGCCTCCCAGTGAAGCACAAAAAGGATCATTCCCCGTCGGACCCCAAACACCAAACCCCAGCCCCAAACCCCAGAGCCTCTCCGTGGAGCACAAAAAGGATTCACTCCCTGCCCGACCCCAAACTCCCCCAGAGCCTCCCCAGAGAGCACAAAAAGGATCATTCCCTGTCCGACCCCAAACTCCCCGCAGCTTCCCCAAAGAACACAAAGAGGATTCACTCCCTGCCCGACCCCAAACCCCCAAAATCTCTCCATGGAACACAAAAAGGATCATTCCCTGTCCGACCCCAAATCCCCGCAGCCTCCCCGAAGAGCACAAAGAGGATTCACTCCCTGCCCGACCCCAAACCCCAAACCCCAGCCCCAAACCCCAGAGCCTCTCCATGGGGTATAAAAAGGATTCACACCCTGCCCGACCCCAAACTCCCTCAGAGCCTCCCCAGAGAGCACAAAAAGGATCATTCCCTGTCCGACCCCAAATCCCCGCAGCCTCCCCGAAGAGCACAAAGAGGATTCACTCCCTGTCCGACCCTAAACCCCAGCCCCAAACCCCCACAGCTTCCCCGTGGAGCACAAAAAGGATCATTCCCTGTCCGACCCCAAACCCCAGATCCTCCCCGAAGAGCACAAAGAGGATTCACTCCCTGCCCGAAGCCCAAACCCTCCCAGATCCTCCCCATGGAGCACAAAAAGGATTAATTCCCCTGCCCAAAGCCTCGGCTGCGATTTCACATCCCCAGCAGCTCCACCTGCCCCGGCCGCGTTCGTGCCAGGTGAGACCCCAAACCCAACCACCCCCGGGGCCGCCTCCCCCCAACTTCCCCACTTTGAGCCACCCCGGGGCAGAAGGAGAAGAAGAATCAGGAA
>NW_026625031.1:2810-5468 GCF_030028575.1 Malurus melanocephalus | reverse complement strand
CACCCAAAATCTGCCCCGAGAGCACCCAAAATCTGCCCGAGAACACCCAAAATCTGCCCCGAGAGAACCCAAAATCTGCCCCAAGAGAACCCAAAATCTGCCCCAGAACACCAAAAATCTGCCCGAGAGCACCCAAAACCTGCCCCGAGAGAACCCAAAATCTGCCCCGAGAGAACCCAAAATCTGCCCCGAGAGCACCCAAAATCTGCCCTGAAAGAACCCAAAATCTGCCCCAGAGCACCCAAAATCTGCCCTGAGAGCACCCAAAATCTGCCCCAGAACACCCAAAACTGCCCGGAGAGAACCCAAAACCTGCCCCAGAACACCCAAAATCTGCCCTGAGAGCACCCAAATCCTGCCCCGGGAGCTCCCAAAATCTGCCCCGAGCGCACCCAAAATCTGCCCCAGAGAACCCAAAATCTGCCCCAGAGAACCCAAAATCTGCCCCGAGCACCCGAATCGATGGGGAGAGCTCTGCTGGCATCTCCTTTTGGGGACAGTGGGGACAGGGACGGGACCCCACAGCCCCTCAGCCATCCCCTAAAACCAGCACCAAGCCCAAACCCAGCACGGGACAGAGCAGGAAAACTCCCCGCACCTCCAACCCCACCAAAATCCTCATTTTTCACCCCAAATAAAGCTCTGCTTCCCCTCCTCGCCTCCTCTCGGGGAGCAGCCCCTCTCCCTTCCCCTCCTCTCCTTCTCTTCAGACGTGACCTTTTGATTTCTCGGCTAGAGTGTAAATTACATGTCGCCAGCATAAAATATTAAATCCAATTTATATTTAATTATTGATGTTATTATGTATTCCATGGTAATGGCAGCAGGAAAAAAAAAAAAAAAGCAGATCTCCACCCCGCCATTAAAGAGCTCGGTTGCATTAGCAGCTTCTTGAGGTTAAGATTTCTTCCTCTGCTTCTTCTTAACCATAAGATTGATGGGGAYGGGGGGAGATTTGTAAATAGTCTTCCAGAAATATTTTATCTGATTATTGTACCTATAAAAGGGAGCTGGGAGGGGGAGAAGGGGACTTTTCAAACCGCTGATTATTCGCTCAGCAAAAGGGCAAAGAGCTCCCCAGCAACCCCAGTGCAGACCCCACAGAGGGGCCGTGGAAACCAAGCTGGGTTTAAAGGGGAAAAAAAAACCTGGTGGGGAACCACAGTGGTTTTTCCAGCTGAGATTTAACCAGTCTGTTAAACTCCAGCGTGAGGTTTTTACTAAAATATTAATCAATTCTGCTTAGACTTGATTAAGGTAATTTTCTCCCCATTTATATTTAATGTGGGAGCCACCCAAGGTGTGCAGGGCCKGCTTGGGTTGGGTTTGCAGGGAGGGTGGAAGGGATTTGTGGACATTCAGCACGGCCTGGAGACCCAGAAAGGACAAACCCTACAATGCCACGGGGAAAACCCCAAAATCCCCTTCACCCCTTGCGGCAGCACCCTCGGTTTCACCAAAAACGCGACAAAAATCCCATTTATCCCGCAGCGCCCGCGGCCCCGCCGGCTCCTCACCCGGCACAATAAAAACAGCATTAAAACCAGCATTATCCCCCTCACTTTAAAATTCAAATCAATAGAKCAAATGGAGAGAATCCGACTCAAGAAAAGTCGGGGCAGCCGATCCATCTGGGGACTGCCAGGAGGCCGCTAAGTGCTGCGGTGTCACCGCGCCGGGGTGGCCTCGGGGACACGGCAACTTTGGGCCGAGGGGGCAAAGTTTCTGCAGGGCGAGGTCCCCGAGGGGACAGCTCCGAGCAGACAAAGGAGTGGGGACATCGAATTCTCCTTCTGGCTCGGAACACGCCGGGAGATGAGCAGGGAACCCCCAAAATCCGCGGGTTCCGCCTCGTTCACTGAGCTGCGGCTCCAAAAGCCAAACCCGTTGGGTTTGCAGGGACGGTGGAAGGGATTTGCGGAACGGTGTTTGGGAAGGCGGCGTTTCGGGTGGAAAAAGGGTTCTTTTTGTCTTCTCAGCAGCAGAAGGGTCCAGGCAGCCCCGGGAGGGCGCGGTGTCCCCGCGGGATGGGACAGGGATGGGCGGGATGGGACAGGGACAGGAGGAATGGGACAGGGACAGGAAGAATGGGACAGGGACAGGAGGAATGGGACCGGAACAGGCAGGATGGGACAGGGACAGGCGGCTCCACTCGGGGACCCCGCTCTGTGCGCCCCAGAACGGGATGGAGCCGCTCTTTTTTGGGGATTAGCCCAGAAAATGCCCCCACAATGGGATGGAGCCACTCTTGTTTTGGGATCAGCCCGGGAAATGTCCCCAGGATGGGATGGAGCCGCTCTTTTTTGGGGGAAATCAGCCCGGGAAATGCCCCCAGGATGGGACAGAGTTACCCTTTTTTGGGAGGATCAGCCCGGGAAATGCCCCAGGATGGGGCTCTTTTGGGAGAAATCAGCCCGAAAAATGCCCCCAGGAGGGGATGGAGCTGCCCTTTTTGGGGGAAATCAGCCCGGGAAATGCCCCCAGAATGGAACAAAGTCACCCTTTTGGGAGATCATCCCTGGAAATGCCCCCCAGGATGGGACAGAGCCGCCCTTTTTGGGGGAAATCAGCCCGGGAAGTGCCCCAGGATGGGATGGAGCCGCTCTTTTTGGGAAATCAGCCCGGGAAGTGCCCCAGGATGGGATGGAGCCGCTCTTT
>NW_026625031.1:0-1477 GCF_030028575.1 Malurus melanocephalus | reverse complement strand
GAACGAACCCAGCCGGGACCCCCGGCAGCCCCAAACGCGGAGGATTTCACCCCAAAAAACACGGCCCCGGGGGAGAGCGGGAGCTGGAACTGCAGCGGGGGAATCGGGAATGGATGGGGAACGGCTGGGAGCTGGGAACGGGGAATGGCGGGGAACCGGGAACAGACGGGAAACCGGGAACCGGGAACGACCGGGAATGGGGAACGGCGGGGAACGGGGAATGGTGGGGAACGGGGAATGGTGGGGAACCAGGAACAGCAGGGAACAGGGAACAGACGGGAGCCAGGAACGGCCAGGGAACCGGGAATGGCCGGGAACGGGGAACCGGGAACTGCAGCGGTGAACCGGGAACGGCCGGGAACCGGGAACGGCTGGGAATGGCCGGACAACCGGGAACGGCCGTGGAACGGCAGAGAACCGGGAATGGCGGGGAACCAGGACTGGTGGCGAACCGGGAACGGCCGGGAACGGGAACGGACGGGAACTGGGAATGGTGGCGGAACAGGGAACGGCGGGGAACGGCGGGGAACCGGGAATGATGTGGAACCGGGAATGGTGTGGAACCGGGAACTGTCGGGAACCGGGAACAGATGGGAAACCGGGAACCGGGAATGGCCGGGAACGGGGAACCGGGAACTGCAGCGGGGGAACGGGGAACGGCCGGGAACCGGGAACGGTGGCGGAACAGGGAACGGCCGGGAACGGACGGAGAACCGGGAATGGTGTGGAACCGGGAACGGCCCTTCCCGAGGGATACGGGGATGGAACCCAAAGCGGCGCCTTCCCCGCATCCCCGGTGGGGAAACGGCCCCGGCGGGGTGTGAGGAAGCTGCGGGGTCGGGGCGGCTCCTGGCGAGCCGAACCAAAAGCAGAAGGAAGCAGAAGGTGAGAGCGGAGATGCCGTGACTGACGGGATCCCCGGGCGGGCGGGGATGTGCCCGGAGCTCGGCGCGGTCCCCGATAGCATCGGGGGTGGMAGATAACGCCGGCGAGCGGGAAGGATTTTGCAGAAGTGGCAGCCGGAGCTTGGCCAGGCCCCACAGCGGTTCCTCTGTTTGCTCTCCYGGGGAACAGCGACTCCTCAGCTCCCCGAAAATCCGCCCCAAAGGCAGCGCTCGGAGCATCCTCCGGGGATCTGCTGAGCATGGAGAGCGTTGCTGCAGGGCATCCACAAAACCCTGAGGTTCCTCTTTGCCAAAAATTCGCCTCTCAGACCTGTCCTCGGGTTTTTTTTTTCCTCACTGAAGCAACCAAAACGTTCCTGCATCGGGGTGTGATCGGTTTTGGGGCATCTCCCACCCGGCACAAAGGAGGGGAGAGCTCGGGGGGATCCCAAAATGAACCGGGGGGGTTCCTAAAACGAACCGGGGGCTCCCAAAATGAACCGGGGGACTCCCAAAATGAACCGGGAGCTCCCCAAATGAACCGGGGGGCTCCCAAAATCAACGGGGGGGTTCCCAAAACGAACTGGGGGCTC
>NW_026625030.1:18104-20550 GCF_030028575.1 Malurus melanocephalus | reverse complement strand
TCAGCCGAATCCTCTCCAGAAGGAAGGATTTGATGTTCCCAAATCCAATTCCCAGCTGGAATTCCTTCCCRAAACCCCTCCCAAATCCYGATTCACTCACTCTCKGAGCAGGACACSCCGGCCCCGAAGCGTCCCCCTCCCCTGGGGCAGGACACGTGGGGCCCRTCGTGCCGGCAGTGGGACAGGGACATCTCGGTCCCCGAGCAGCGCACCCCGCTCATCACCACRTCATCGGCGCTGACCTCGCCGTGCCAGTACCACGTTTCCTGGGCGGAAAAAAATGGGGCAGGAAAAGGCATTTTGGATGTTCTTCGGGGTTTTGTGGCTCTTAGGGGGAAATTTATGGTCTAAAATGTGGGTTGTCCCTCTTGGGAAGAGCAGGGAAAGAGCCCACATTGCTCAGGAGGAGGATTTTGGAAAGGGGTGATGGACGAGGGAACTCAGGGAAGATTTGTCACCAAATCCTTAAAAATCCTTCAATCCCATCCAGGGCCACCCCAGGGACACCTTCCCTGTTCCAGGGTGCTCCAGCCTGGCCTGGGACACTCCCAGGGATCCACAGCTCCTCTGGGAATTCCATCCCAAAGCCTATCCCCACCCCAAAAGGAGGAATTCATTCCCAAAATCCCACCTAACCCTGCCCTCTGGCAGCGGGAAGCCATTCCCTGTGTCCCACCATTCCTGATAAAATCCCCTCTCTCCTCACCATCCCAATTTTACCAAACTCACAGGAACCACACACCGTGAACTCCCAAACCCCAAAACTTGGGAGAAAAAACTTTAAAAAAAAATAAAAAATCCCGTCAGATGTGTGAGTGCCCAGGCTGGGGGCTCGATTCCAGGAACAGAAATCCCCGGTGTCCCACGGCTCCCGAGGCTCGGGGAGGGCTGGGAGCACACAGGGCTGCCCTGTTCCGCACACTGGGGCTTTATACAGCACAAGGGCCTTCTCTGTCCCGAATTCCAGCAGCCTCAGCCCCAGGAAAAAATGTCTTTGCCTTGCTGGACTCTCAGGGCTGTGGGATAACCTTCCCCGAGCTCCTCCTGCTCCACATTCCCACATTCCCACCTGAATGGACTCAGGGTCCCTGCTGCTCAACCCCAAACCCAATTCTGAAATAACACTCCCCRAGCTCCTCCCGCTCCACATCCCCACCCCATTTAACTTTTGAGGTCCCTCCAGCTCAACCCCAAACCTCATTTTTGGAATAACCCACCCCAAGCTCCTCCTATTTCACATTCCCACCTCCACATCCATACCTGCATGGACCTCAGGGTCCCTCCTGCTCAACCCCAAACCCATTTTTGGAATAACACTCCCTGAGCTCTTCCTGCTCTACATTCCCACTCTGCATTCCCCCTCCACATCCCCAGCTCTGTGGCATCTGGACAATGAGATTTAACCTTTGGGGTCCCTCCAGCTAAACCCCAAACCTATTTTTGGAATAACCTTCCCCGAGCTCCTCCTGCTCCACATCTCCACCTCCACATTCCCACCTCCACATTCCCACCTCCACATTCCCACCTCCATGGCCACTGCACAATAAGATTTAACCCTCGGTGTCCCTACAGCTCAACCCCAAACCCATTTTTTGAATAACTCACCCCGAGTTCCTCCCGCTCCACATTCCCACTCCACATTCCCCCCTCCACATTCCCACTCCACATCCCCACCTCCACATTCCCACTCCACATCCCCACCTCCACTCCACATTCCCACCTCCACATTCCTGCTCCACATCCCCACCTCCATGACCACTCCACAATGAGTTTTAACCCTCGGGTGTCCCTCCAGCTCAACCCCAAACCCATTTATGGAACAGCCCACCCCGCAGCCGCGACCCCACACTCGGGGGCTCACCTGGAAGGCGTGGCTGGCGAATCCSAGCCCCAGCTGGCGGCACACCACCATGGCCTCCACGGTGCCCCAGCCCTGGCTGCACACCGTGCCCCAGCGCAGAGTCCCGTTACGCTCAGTCAGCACCTCCACGCGCCCCTCGAAGGGGCTGCGGCCCCCGCTCAGGCGAAGCTGCGGGACACAGAACCCACAAATCCATGGGAAATCCCCGAGGGATGGGGAAGAAGGTTTTGCTCCCCAAAAAATTTGGGTTTGGAGTTGTTGGATGTCCCCATCAAGTACCACCCGTGGAGGAAAATTCCCCCTTTTAGCGCTGGAGAAATCTTGGGGAGGGATTTTCTCAGAGGGATTTTCCTGAAGGATTTTCCCTGAGGGATTTTCCCTGAGGGATTTTCCCTGAGGGATTTTCCTGAGGGATTTCCCAGAGGGATTTCCCAGAGGGATTTCCCAGAGGGATTTTCTCAGAGGGATTTCCCAGAGGGATTTCCCCCTCAGTGAAGGGAATTCTGACCAAATTCCACAAAGGAATTCTGACAGGATTGGGAATGCGCGAGCTCATTCCAAACCCATCCCCAGGGAAAACGACTC
>NW_026625030.1:14104-17573 GCF_030028575.1 Malurus melanocephalus | reverse complement strand
GGCGGGAAAGAATTATCCCAAAATCCCCTAAAATTTGGATTGCTCAGTTTCCCACCTGGTTCTGGAAGCCCATGGCCGGGACGTTGCACCTGACGGCAGCRTCCTCCTCGTGGTTGCAGCCCTGGGACTCGGTGTTGAATTTGCAGTCCGTGATCGACTTCTCAAAACCCGTGCAGTCGATCTCGTTCAGGTGGATGGGACCCATTCCTTGGGGAAAAAAAAAACAGGGAAAAGAATCCTTGTGGGTGGTGAGGGAATATCCCCCAGAAGGTTGGGAACGGTGACGTTCAGCGTTCAGAATGTGGTCAACTTGAAAAAAAAAAAAAATCTGGTTGTTTCTTGTAAAAATAAAAGAAAAAGCCATGAGGATAATGTTAATAATTTCACAGTTAAATTCCTTTCTCACAATTTCCCCCATTCCTATATTCCCAAAATTTCCGCCATTCCTATATTCTCACAATTTTTCCCATTTCTTTATTCCCAATTTTTTTCCCATCCCTTTATTCTCACAATTTCTCCTATTCCTTTTATCCTCACAATTTCTCCTATTCCTTTTATCCTCACAATTGTCCCCATCCCTTTATCCTCACAATTTCCCCATTTCTTCATTCTTACAATTTCCTCCATCCCTTTATTCCCAAATTTTTCCCCATCCCTTGATTCTCACGATTTTCCCCATCCCTTTATCCTCACAATTTCCCCATTTCTTTATTCCCAAAATTTCTCCCATCCCTTTATTCTCATAATTTCCCCTACTCCTTTTATCCTCACAATTTCCCCCTTTCTTCAGTCTCACAATTTCCCCATTTCTTCATTCTCACAGTTTCCCCATTTCTTTATTCCCAAAATTTCCCCCATTTCTTTATCCTCACAACAAAATTTTGGCCCCATTTTATTTATTTATTTTTTTAAAAATTTTTTTTTCCCTACGGGAACAAGCTGTGGGAACCACCAGGTGCTTCCAGCTCGCCTTGGAGTTACCATTTCCCTCATTTTTGGGATTTCAACCAAGTCCCAAAGGCAGGAAATCCAAAACCCCAAACCTGGCTCCGAGCTGTTCAAAACGCCCTTCTATTTATAACGGGATAAATTCACCRTCCTGACCTTAAATTGGAGGGTTGGAAGTCTGGCCCCAAGAGTCCTTTTTTGCCAGGAACCTTCTAGTAATGCATTACAGCACCGTGCAGCTCAAAGGGAATTTCAGAGCAGCAGATGAGATAATTAGGAATTAATTACTGGAACAGCTGCCTGAGCGAAAGGTCAGACTCATCATCGCCATGTGTTTTTCAAGGAATGTTTTTAAGTCACGGAATTCTTGTCCGGCCTCAAGTTTTTCAAGAGTTTTGTCGAGGTTGATGCCTTTGGGATTTTTAATTTTTGTATTTGCATCTGTAATAAATTTTTGTATTTTCATTTTGTTTAATTTTCGTCTGTATTCTTGTAGTTCTCTTGTACAGCACTAAAACTCCCGTTCTCATATTTTTGGATAAAACAATTCCTCTCTGAGCCTGATCCAAGGACACCTCAGAGCCCCAAAATATGGAAAAGCAGAGAATTGGGGGGAGCGAGTTTGGGGTGGGTGACATCATCACCTGAAAAAATCATTGGACAATTAACACCCAATATGTTAATGAGGCAGAACTGATAAAAGGTGAAGATCTCGTGACTCGGGGTCCATTTTGGGTGACAAATCCATTTTGGATTTGTCTGCCCTGATGTACCAGGAGACCTGTTAGGCCTGGATTAAAATTGTTTGTTCTCATTTTATTAAATTTGTCTGGGCTCTATTTCAGATCATTCTGATTGATAAAGCACCAAGGTGAGGGAAGAAACTCTTGGCGCCCAAATGGAACATCCCAATGAAAACCTTGTGCTGACGGGATGCTCCTGGAACATTCCAGAATGGCGGAGAATTCCATTGAGAATTCCATAGCTCACCTTGGCCCAGCCTGGCGCCCGTGATGGCCTCCTTGGCGCTGCCGAAGCCCAGCTCGCGGCACACCACGCTGGCCGACACCAGGTTCCAGTTRTCRTCGCACACCGTGCCCCACTCGCCGTTCTTGAGCACCTCCACGCGGCCCTCGCCCGTGTTGGCCCCGCCCTTCAGCCGCACCAGGGGCTGCTGGAGAGGGGGACACGGGAATGGGGTCAGCGGGGTCAGCGGGGTCATGGCTACCCCAAAATGGGAATTCTGTCATTAGCAGGGGTTATTTATGGGGACAGACACGGGAATGGGGTCAGCGGGGTCACGGCTGTCCCAAAAGGGAAATTCATGGAGAGGGACGGGAAAATGGAGTCATGGCGGCCCCAAAATGGGAGTTCATGGAGATGGACGCGGGAATGGGGTCAGTGGGGTCATGGCTGCCCCAAAATGGGAATTCTGTCATTAGCAGGGGTTATTTATGGAGTTGGACACGGGAATGGGGTCAGCGGGGTCACGGCTGCCCCAAAATGGGAATTCATGCTAATGGACACGGGAATGGGGTCAACGGAGTCATGGCTGTCCCAAAACAGGAGTTCATGGAGATGGACACGGGAATGGGGTCATGGCGGCCCCAAAATGGGAATTCTGTCCTTGGCTGGGGTTATTTATGGGGACAGACACGGGAATGGGGTCAGCAGGGTCATGGCTGTCTGGGAACAGGAATTACAGAGACAAACACAGGAATGGGGTCAGCGGGGTCACGACTGCCCCAAAACAGGAATTCCCAGACACAAACACCCGAATGGGGTCAGTGGGGTCACGGCTGCCCCAAAACGGGAATTCATGGAGAGGGATGTGGGAATCGGGTCAGCAGGGTCATGGCTGCCCCAAAATGGGAATTCATGGAGATGGGCACAGGAATGGGGTCAGTAGGGTCACGGCTGTCCGGGAACAGGAATTCATGGGGACAGACACGGGAATGGAGTCAGTGGGGTCACGGCTGCCCCAAAATGGGAATTCACAATGACAGATGTGGGAATGGGGTCAGCGAGGTCATGCCTTCCCCAGAATGGGAATTCATGGAGATGGGCACAGGAATGGGGTCAGCGGGGTCACGACTGCCCCAAAACAGGAATTCCCAGAGACAAACACAGGAATGGGGTCAGTGGGGTCACTGCTGTCCAGGAATGGGAATTCATGGAGATGGGCACAGGAATGGGGTCAGCGGGGTCACGACTGCCCCAAAACAGTAATTCCCACAGACAAACACCCAAATGGGATCAGCGGGATCCCTGTCCATCTCCCCGCTCACCTCCTGCCTGAAGGCCTTGCGGAAGCCGCTGTGGCTGCTGGGGGCGAAGGCGCGGCCGGGCACGCAGCTGACCACGGCCGGCATCCCGTTGGCGCAGGTGCCGTTCTTGCCCGGCTCGCCCGGCGCGGCGCTGCCCAGTTTGCAGCCGGACACGTGCGCCTCGTTSCCGCTGCAGTCCATGGAGTACGGCCAGTAGTGCTGCTTCCTCCTGCTGGCGAACATCCTGCAGGGAA
>NW_026625030.1:12701-14055 GCF_030028575.1 Malurus melanocephalus | reverse complement strand
AAATGGAGTCATGGCGGCCCCAAAATGGGAGTTCATGGAGATGGACATGGGAATGGGGTCAGGCGGGGTCATGGCTGTCCGGGAACAGGAATTCACGGGGACAGACATGGGAATGGGGTCAGTGGGGTCACGGCTACCCCAAAACAGGAATTCCCAGAGACAAACACCTGAATGGGGTCAGTGGGGTCACGGCTACCCCAAAACAGGAATTCCCAGAGACAAACACCCGAATGGGGTCAGTGGGGTCACAGCTACCCCAGAATGGGAATTCATGGAAATGAATGCAGGAATGGGGTCAGCGGGGTCACGGCTGTCTGGGAACAGGAATTCCCACAGACAAACACGGGAATGGGGTCAGTGGGGTCATGGCTGCCCCAAAATGGGAATTCACAAACACGGGAATGGGGTCAGTGGGATTGCGGCTGCCCCAAAATGGGAGTTCATGGAGATGGAGTTGGGAATGGGGTCAGTGGGGTCATGACTGCCCCGAAACGGGAATTCCCAGAGACAAACACCCGAATGGGGTTAGCAGGGTCACAGCTGCCCCAAAACGGGAATTCACAAACACGGGAATGGGGTCAACGGGGTCACAGCTGCTCCAGGATGGGAATTCTGTCCCTGGCAGGGGTTATTCATGGGGACAGACACGGGAATGGGGTCAGCGGGGTCACGGCTGCCCCAAAATGGGAATTCATGGAGATGGGCACAGGAATGGGGTCAGTGGGGTCACGACTGCACCAAAACAGGAATTCCCAGAGACAAACACCCGAATGGGGTCACTGCGGTCACGACTGCCCCAAAACGGGAATTCACAAACACGGGAATGGGGTCAGTGGGGTCATGGTTGTCTGGGAACAGGAATTCCCAGAGACAAACACCTGAATGGGGTCAGTCGGGTCACAGCTGCTCAGAAATAGGGATATCATCCCTGACAGGGGTTATTCATGGGGACAGACATGGGAATGGGGTCAGTGGGGTCATGGCAGCCCCAAAATGGGAATGCATGGAAATGAACGCAGGAATGGGATCAGTGGGGTCACGGCTGTCTGGGAACAGGGATTCCCAGAGACAAACACCCGAATGGGGTCAGTGGGGTCACGACTGCCCCAAGACAGGAATTCACAAACACGGGAATTGAGTCAGAGGTGTCACAGCTGCCCCAAAATGGGAATTCATGGAAACAGACACAAGAATGGGGTCACTGAGGTCACGACTGCCCCAAAACAGGAATTCCCACAGACAAACACGGGGTCAGTGGTATCCCTGTCCATCTCCCCGCTCACCTCCTGCCTGAAGGCCTTGCGGAAGCCGCTGTGGCTGCTGGGGGCGAAGGCGCGGCCGGGCACGCAGCTGA
>NW_026625030.1:8669-11416 GCF_030028575.1 Malurus melanocephalus | reverse complement strand
GGTAAAATCAGCCCCAAAAAAGAGTCAAAAACCATGGGAAGGCTCTGAACCAGGAAGGGAAGGAATCCACTGCATCCTAATGGAGAGGCTGTTGGAATTGAGAGTCAGGGAATGAAAATTTGGGTGAAATCARCCCCAAAAAGGGAGTTAAAAACACGGGGAAGGCTCTGAACCAGGAAGGGAAGKAATCCATTCCATCCCAATTGAGAGGTTGTTGGAGCTGAGTGTCAGTGGAATGAAAATCGGGGTAAAATCAGCCCCAAAAATGAGTTAAAAATCATAGGGAGGCTCTGAATTGGGAAGAGAAGGAATCTGCTCTGCCCCAAACGGGAGGTTGCTGGAGTTGAGAGTCAGGGAATGAAAATTTGGGTGAAATCAGCCCCAAAAATGAGGTAAAAACTCAGGGAAAGCTGTAAATTCGGAAGGGAAGGAATTTGCTTCATCCCAACGGAGAGGTTGTTGGAGTTGAGAGTCAGGGAATGAGAATTTGGGTAAAATTAGCCCCAAAAAGGAGTTAAAAACACGGGGAAAGCTCTAAACCAGGAAGGAGGGAATCCACTTCATCCCACTGGGGAGGCTGTTGGAGCTCAGAGTCAGGGAATGACAATTTGGGTAAAATCAGCCCCAAAAAGGGATTTTAAAACCCAGGGCAGGCTGAGGGAGCCCCCGCCCCGCCGCGATCTCCACGTGGCTCCGTTGGGTCGCTCCAGGAGCCTCCAGGAGCCGCGAGGGGATGAGCTGCGAGAAATGGCACAGCCRGGAGGGCGGAATTTGGGGAGAAATTCAGCGATTCTGCTCCTCTGCGGCTCAGAGAGCGCCGGGAGCAGCTGGAACGGGACAAAGAGCCTTTCCCAGGTTTTTTTTTTTTTTGGGAATTACAGCGGGGTTTTTCCCGGCTGATCCCGTTGGGGTSGATTTGTAGGGTCACGGTTTGAGGGGATTTTGTTGTCCCCTTTGCCCAGCTCAGCGTTTCTCCAGCCTCTCCTGGCTCCCAGCCGCCCGCTAATCCTTCCTGGAAGGCGATTTTCCCGGGATGAGCTTTGGGGAAGGATCCAGGCGGGCTGGAGAGGGAGCGGCTGCTGCTGGTAAAGGATGAGCGGGGCTGAGATCCATCCCCGGGAGCAGCAACGGGAGACCTGCCTGTCCTGGGGGGAAAGAAACCATCAAAACCCTTCTGTGGAAAAGCAAAAATGCCAGGAATCCCCAAAAACGAGGGAAAAATCGGAATTGAGAATTAAAATTTAAAAATGAAACGCGGGGAGGATGCGACAGCAAAGCGCCGGCAAATTCCCGGCCACGCTCGGGATGGAAGGGACGAACCTGAAAGAGAATTTTCACCTCTCCCGGACGGGCCCAGAGAGCTCCAGGAACGGCAGAAAAACAGAAAAAAAAAACGAGGAGCAGCCACGGGGATGCCTCAGAATAGCAAACAATGACCTCATGCTGGAAATTTCACCAGGCGTCCACATCTGGATGGAGTTAACGGCCCGGGAGAGGAGAAAAACCCCACCTCGAGCCCCCRCGAAGATGTCGGGGGAAAAAAGAAAAAAAAGCAGAATTCGGCTGATTTTTTCAGAATTCAGCTGATTTTTTAGCAGAATTCAGCTGATTTTTGCAGAATTCAGGTGATTTTTGCAGCCAGGAACTCAGGTTTTTGCTGCTGTTGGGTTTTTAGCACCCAARGGAGTTCCGGGTGATGTCGCTCGGGGCAAAGCAGAGCAGGGAATGAAAATTCGGAATGAAAATTCCAGCTGGGAGAGCAATTTCGGGTCAAGTTGGAATTTAAACCGTTCCTGCTGGTGAGGATTGAGGGAATTTCATCACAGGGGGGTCCTGAGGATGTGGGAAGGGGTTGGAGGAAGAGAATTTGGGATATTCTGTGATTTGAACAAATCCTTGCACCCAAATTCTGGGAAAATTCACCCAAATCCCAAAAAGCAGAGGTTGGGGCTCCTCGGGGATGGGAGCTGAGCTGTCTAACCCTGAGAAATTCCTGAAATTCCTTCCTGAAATCCTAAAATTCCTTTAGATCCCGGCTTTTCCGGGGGGAAGAAAAAACTGACCAAAGATTTCGGGGTCACAGCTTTTCTGGGGGAAAAAAAACCCGACAAAACCCTTCAAATCCCGTCTTTTCTGGGGGAAAAAAAACCAAATAAAGCCTTTCAAATCCCGGCTTTTCTGGGGAAAAACAAACCCGACCAAAGATCTCGGGATCCCGGTTTTTCGGGGGGAAAAAAAACCCCGAACAAAGCCTTTCAAATCCCGGCTTTTCCAAGGAAAAAAAAAACAAACCCCGAGGGTTTCCCTTACAAAAACCGAAGTTTTGAGCTGCCCGTCGCCTCTGCCTGGGATGGAGCAGACTGGTTAAACTGGGAGGCGCCGTTCGGGCCGACGGGAACTGAAAAACTCCACTCGACCGTTCCCTCACCGAGCCACAAAACCTCTCAAAAACCCAAATTTCTCCATTCTCCATCAGCAAAACCCATTAAATTCTGCTTTCCCAGGCGGAGCAGGGACGGGGAGGAGGATTTAGAGCCGCTCCTACACAAAACCCGCAGTTAGGAAGGAGCGGGAGCTGTCGGATTTGCTCCGTTTCCGAACATAAATCGCGCTGTCAGCTCCGGGGGCCGGGATGGAGCTCCTGGCACAGGGACAACCATGAGCTCAGTTGTTTTCTCTCGAGCCAAACGCATCTGGGAATGGTTTCACCTCCCGGAGCTGCGCTGGAGCCGAGCGGGGCTGGGCGG
>NW_026625030.1:4347-6323 GCF_030028575.1 Malurus melanocephalus | reverse complement strand
TTTTCATCCAAAAACCAAACAGAGGAGCAATACAATAAAATAATATAAAAACCATAAACTTTATAATAGAATATAAAGTTTATAATAATAAATATCAATTTTTTCACGAACAAACACGAACCCYTGTGGTGTTTTTGGGTCGATTTTCCTGACAAACCCCAGGTCGTTCCCGYGGCGCGTCCGCCCGTGACTCCAAGGGCAGCGGCCCGAGCAGGAATTGGGAATTCACCATCGGAATTGCGCTCACAAACAAACCCCCGCGGCTCCCCGAGCCTCTCCCATCCCTTAAAACTGGTTTTTTTCCAGCCAGGGCTAAAAGTTCAGCACGTTTTTCGAATTATCTGCGGGATATTTTGGAAATGCTCAAGCACGGCTGAAAAGCCCGGGGTTTTTTGGGAGCGGAGATCTCCCAGGCCGGGATTTGGGAACGTTCCACGTTCCTGATTCCAGCTGGAGTCTGTGGGATTTTCGGCAGTGCTGAGTCGATGCTGAACAATCTAAACCCCTCAGATTTTCCATTTCTCTGCGTCCCCGAGACCTCCTGAGAACCCTTTAATTCGAGGCAGGCGGCTCCAGATGCTGCCGTTAATGCTTTTCTTGGAAAGGCCGCAAGTGGAAGCAGGAAAAATCCACTTTGCCTGTCTGGAGGTGATTTATTCCCTGCTCCTGCAGGGGATGGGAAGCTCGGAAATGGGATTTAATTTCTTTATTTTTATCTGTAAATTTGGAATTGTTCAGTGTTTCACTCCAGGCTCCACAGAGAGTTCCCAGCTCCTGCTCAGGATGGGAATCACAGGGTTGGGATTGAATTTCTCTATTTTTATGTGTAATCCTGTGATTCTCCAGTTTAACTCCAGTCTCCACAGAGAGTTCCCAGCTCCTGCTCAGGATGGGAAGCTCAGAAATGGGATTTAATTTCTTTATTCTTATCTGTAAATCTGGAATTGTTCAGTGTTTAACTCCAGACTCCACAGAGAGTTCCCAGCTCCTGCTCAGGGTGGGAATCACAGAAATGAGATTGAATTTCTCTATTTTTATGTGAAATCCTGTGATTCTCCAGAATTTAACTCCCAACTCCGCAGAGAGTTCCCAGCTCCTGCTCAGGGTGGGAATCTCAGAACTGGGATTTAATTTCTCTATTTCCATGGATTTGTAACCCTGTGATTTTTTATTGTCTGAATTTTGCCCAGCCTCTGCTTCAGGGTAGCTGGATTTAGGCTTTGAAACTTCCCATGGGGAATGAATATATATATAATATATATATATAATATAACATATAATATAATATATAATATATATAATATAACATATATATATAATATAACATATTAAATATATATATAACACATATTAAATATATACAGCATTAAATATATATATAGTATAATATATTTAATATATATAAAACATATTAAATAGATGTATAACATTAAATATATATAATATATTAAATATATATATCATATAATATATTTAATATATAAATTAACTGCTTTTTATGTTTTTCCTTTTGCCAGCCTCTGCTTTAGGGTAGCTGGATTTAGGTTTTGACCATTCTCATTGGGAATGAATATATATATAATATCTTTAATATACATTATTTATATATATTTTGTATATATATAATATATTAAATCTATAAATTAACTGCTTTTTATTTCCTTCCTTTAGCTCAGCCTCTGCTTTATGGCAACCAGATTTAGCTTTCCACCATTCCCATCAGGAACAAGTCCCCAATTTCCCCCCGAACCCCGCCCTTACTTGTAGACGTTGGTGTTGTATTTCCTCTCYCCGGGGAAGCCGAACATCCCACAAACCACACGGGAATTCTTCATGGTCCAGTGCCGGTCACAGATCTGCTTCCAGCTGCCCTCGTCCTTCACCTCCACGTAGCCCTCGGTGACCGGCACCCGCTTGCGGTAGGTGGCCAGGATGGCGCGGATGCGGATGTCCTCCACCTGGATGTTCATGTTCTG
>NW_026625030.1:0-2472 GCF_030028575.1 Malurus melanocephalus | reverse complement strand
TGATTATGGGATTTATCCATAAACAAAATTCCCTAAGTTCTCAGAATCTGTTCATAGATGTATTTATGGATAAAATTTATCGAAAATAAAATTCCTGCTTTCTAGAGGAAGCCCTGAGTAGGTTTGAGACCCCAGTGGATCAGAAAAACAGGATTTTTCCAGAGCTGGGGCAGGATTAGATGGGATTTTGGGAGAAATTCCTTCCTCGGATGGAATTCCCAGAGGAGCACTCTGGGACAGTTCCCTGTGAGGGTGGAATGAGATGATTTTTAGGATCCTTTCCAACCCGAAACTTTGTGGGATTTTATGAAACAAATCCTGTGCGAATCCATCCTCTGCAAAAGGAAACTTTTTTGTCATTAAAAAAAAAATTGATTAATTTTGTGGGCGGCCCTATAACAAATCCCCTCTGCCCCCTCAATTCCAATCCCACTCCCATGGAAATAAAGCTCAGCCTTTTTAGGATCAGTTTTAATCCCAAAAACACCCGGGCTCAGGGAGCTGGGAGCTCTGTCAGGGAAGGAATTTGGGGTTTTCATCCAAAGCCACGATTGCGGGTGGAATTTGGGATTCCGACGTGCTGACAGCAGCGTTCCCCCGGAACGGCTCCTCCTCCTCCTCCCAAACCTGGGACGGCAAATGAATCACGGCAGAGGAATGGAGTTCACATGTGGCACCTACGGGAGGGCACGGAGAGGAGCTGCGGGGTGAATTCGGGATGGAAAATACCCACAAAGGTGCAAAAAAAAAAAACCTGAAGAGCCCTGAAAATGAATTTGGGGTGGAAAATACCCACGAAGGTGCAAAACAAACCCTGCAGAGCCCTGAAAAGTGAATCTGGGTGGAAAATAACCCTGGAGGCAGAAAAAAAACCCTGCAGAGCCCCAAAAATTAATCTGGGGTGGAAAATATCCCTGGAGGCACAAAAAAAAAAAAAACTCTGAAGAGCCCTAAAAGTGAATTCGGGCTGGAAAACACCCACGAAGGCACAAATTAGCCCTGCAGAGCCCTAAAAGTGAATCCTGACTGGAAAATATCCCCGGAGGCACAAAAAAAAACAACTCTGAAGAGCCCCAAAAGTGAATCCGGGCTGGAAAATTTCTGTGGATGAATGAATCAACCCTGCAGAGCCCTAAAAATGAATCTGGGGTGGAAAATACCCACGAAGGTGCAAAACAAACCCTGCAGAGCCCTAAAAATGAATCCTGACTGGAAAATATCCCTGGAGGCACAAAAAAAACCCCTGCAGAGCCCCAAAAGTGAATTTTGGGCTGGAAAATCTCTATGGAGGGAGAAATCAGCCCTGCAGAGCCCTGAAAGTGAATCTGGGCTGGAAAATTTCTGTGGATGTATGAATCAAACCCTGCAGAGCCCTAAAAATGAATCTGGGGTGGAAAATACCCACGAAGGCACAAATCAAACCCCGCAGAGCCCCAAAAGTGGATTCTGGCTGGAAAATACCCACAAAGGTACAAATCTATCCTGCAGAGCCCTAAAAGTGAATTCTGGGCTGGAAAATCTCTATGGAGGGAGAAATCAACCCTGCAGAGCCCTGAAAGTGAATTCTGGGCTGGAAAATATCCCTGGAAGCACAAAAAAACCTCTGAAGAGCCCTAAAAGTGAATCCTGGCTGTAAAATCTGGGCCGTGGCGAGCAGTTCCAGGACAGCTCCTGACAAAGGGATGGATTTTCTCCCGGGAGCTCTTTCCTGTCCAATGTGTGYGAACCGCTCGGGGTTACATCAGAGCCGAGGAATCCTCGCACTCACTCAGCCGCTCGGAAARGGAAAATCGCCCCGAGCTTTAAAGGGCCACGAGCGGCTGGGCAGGAGCGGGGAGGGAGCTCCGGGCAGGACCTGCCGAGTCCTGCAGAGACCACGGCTCGGCTCTTCTCAAATCTGAGCCCTTATCCACGGCTCGGCTCTTCTCAAATCTGAGCCTTTATCCACGGCTCGGCTCTTCTCAAATCTGAGCCCTTATCCACGGCTCGGCTCTTCTCAGAGCTCAGCCCTTCTCCAGAGCTCAGCCAAACTCAGATCTGAGCCCTTCTCAGAGCTCAGCTCTTCTCAGAGAGCAGCTCTTCTCCAGATCTGAGCCCTTATTCACGGCTCAGCTCTTCTCGGAGCTCAGCTTTTCTCCAGAGCTCAGCCTTTCTCAGCGCTCATCCCTTCTCAGAGCTCAGCCCTTCTCAAATCTCAGCCCTTCTCAGAGCTCAGCCTTTCTCAGAGCTCAGCCTTTCTCAGAGCTCATCCCTTCTCAGAGCTCAGCTCTTCTCAAATCTCAGCTCTTCTTCAGATCTCATCGCTTCTCCAGAGCTCAGCCCTCATCCACGGCTCAGCTCTTCTCAGATCTCAGCCCTTCTCAAATCTCATCCCTCCTCCAGAGCTCATCCCTTTTCTGGGACTCATCCTTTCTCCAGGCCCAGCCCTTCTCCAGGCTCATCCTTTCTCCAGGCTTGTCCCTTAACCAAATC
>NW_026625029.1:10286-18240 GCF_030028575.1 Malurus melanocephalus | reverse complement strand
CCAAACCAGTCCAAAAAACTCCGATTTTGCCCCATTTTCCGTCCGTTTTTATCCGCGCGTCACTGATGCGCACGCGCCAAACCCCACTCTCCCATTGGCCGATTCACTTCCCGCCTCTCCCGTTGACCCCGCCCACTTAAGGGCAGCCCGCACTCAAAATGGCGCCGCCCACACTTTACCGCACTGCGCATGCTCTGTTTGCCATTGACCAATCAGAAGCCGCGCTTTCGGCGGGAACGCCCCCTTTGCCCTCAAGCCCCGCCCTTCTTCCCCGTTCCCTCACGGAGGCCGCCATGATGGCGGCGGCGACCCCGCGGCTGCTCCGGGCCCTCAGGGCTCAGGTGAGGCGGGAAATTTCGGGTTTTATTTATTTTTTATTATTTTGGGGGGTGCTCGTGACGTCAAAACATAAATTTTTTATTCCCACGCAGAGGTTTCGGGGTCCCGTTTGGTGCTGCGGGGTCGTGAGGGGGGCGGCGAGCGGAGCGGGGCAGGTGAGCGCTTTAAATGGAAATTTGGGGTTAAATTCTAAATTTTTGGGGTCTTCGGTGGGGAATTTGGGTGAAATTTGGGGATTTTGGGTAAAATTTGGGGATTTTTGGGTCAAATTTGGGGGTTTTTTTGGGTGCTGAGGTGCCGTGAGGGGAGCGGGGCAGGTGAGCGCTTTAAATGGAAATTTGAGGGAAATTTGGGGTTAAATTTGGATTTTTTGGGGTCCTGGTTGAGAAATTTGCGGGTTTTTGAGGGAAATTTGTGGTTTTTGGGGTCAAATTTGGGGGTTTTGGGGTCAAATTTGGGTTTTTTTGGGTCAAATTCGGGGTTTTTTGGTGCTGAGGTGCCGTGAGGGGGAGGAGCGGGGCAGGTGAGCGCTTTAAATGGAAATTTGAGGGAAATTTGGGGTTAAATTTGGATTTTTTTGTGTTTTAGGCTGAAAATTTGGGGATTTTGATGGAAATTTGGGGGATTTGGGTCAAATTTTGGGATTTTTTGGGTCAAATTCGGGGTTTTTGGGTGCTGAGGAGCCGTGAGGGGGAGGAGCGGGACAGGTGAGGGGATGGAGAGAAATTTGGGAATTCTGAGGGGAAAATTCGGATTTAAGGAGAATTTGGGATTTAATTTGGGTTTTTTGGGGGTCTTGGGTGGAAAATTTGGGGTTTTTGGGATAAATTTGGGGATTTTGGGTGCTGAGGTTCCGTGAGGGGAGCAGGGCAGGTGAGGGGATGGGAGAGAAATTTGAGGGAAATTTGGGGTTAAATTTGGGTTTTTTTGGGTTTTGGCCAGAAAATTTGGGGGATTTTGGTCAAATTTGGGATTTTTGGGTCAAATTTAGCATTTTTGGGTCAAATTTTGGGGTTTTTTGGGTGCTGAGTTTCCTTGAGGGGAGCGGGGCAGGTGAGCGCTTTAAATGGAAATTTGAGGGAAATTTGGGGTTAAATTTGGATTTTTTGGGGTCCTGGTTGGGAATTTGCGAGTTTTTGAGGGAAATTTGGGTTTTTTTGGGGTCAAATTTGGGGTTTTTGGGTCAAATTTGAGGGTTTTTTGGTGCTGAGGAGCCGTGAGGGGGAGGAGGAGGACCGGTGAGGGATTTGGAGAGAAATTTGGGAATTCTGAGGGAAAAATTCGGATTTAAGGAGAATTTGGGATTAAATTTGGATTTTTTGGGGGTCTTGGCCGGAAAATTTGGGGATTTTGGGTTAAATTTGGGTCAAATTTTGGGTTTTTTGGGTGTTAAAAGTGTCGTGAGGGGGGAGGGGAGCGGAGCGGGACTGATGAGCGCTTTAAATGGAAATTTGTGGGAAATTTGGGGTTAAATTTGGATTTTTTGGGGTTTTGGGCAGAAAATTTGAGGGATTTTGGTCAAATTTGGGATTTTTGGGTTAAATTTGGGGGTTTTGGGTCAAATTTGGGGTTTTTTGGGTCAAATTTGGGTTTTTTTGGGTGCTGAGGTTCCGTGAGGGGGAGGAGCAGGGCAGGTGAGGGGTTTGAAGTGAAATTTGGGGTTAAAATCGATTTTTTGGGGTTTTGGCCAGAAAATTTGGGGGATTTTGAGGGAAATTTGGGGATTTTGGGTCAAATTTGGGATTTTTTGGGTCAAATTTGGGTTTTTTTGGGTCAAATTTGGGGATTTTTTGGGTGAAATTTGGGGGTTTTTGGGTGAAATTTGGGGTTTTTGGGTCAAATTTGGGGATTTTTTGGGTGAAATTTGGGATTTTTTAGGTCCAATTTGGGGGTTTTTTGCATTCAATTTTTGTTTCTTTTTGAGTCAAATTTTTAGGGCTTTTGGGTTCAAATTCTGGGATTTTTTTTGGTTCAAATTTTATTTTTTTTTAAATTAAAATTCTTCATTTTTCCTTTTTCTAACCCAAATTTCTCCTTTTTCCCCCACAGGCCCCTCCCTTTTCCTCCCTCCCCCCCAAAACCCCCGAAAACCCCGAAATTTTGGGACAAAACCCCGAAATTTTGGGACAAAACCCCGAAATTTTAGGAAAAAATTCTGAAATTTCCTCAAATTCCACCCAAATTTTGGGTGAAAACCCTGAAATTTTGGGAAAAAACCCCGAAATTTTGGGAAAAAACCCTGAAATTTTGGGAAATAACCCCGAAATTTTGGGAAAAAATTCTGAATTTTTAGGAAAAAACCCCGAAATTTCGTCGAATTCTTCCGGAATTTTGGGTGAAAATCCCGGAATTTTGGGGGAAAATGGGGGAATTTTGGGGGAAATTCCGGGAATTTTGGGAGAGCCGCGATTGGTGGATTTGGGGCTGGGAGGCTCCACCCCCGTGGGAATGATCCAGAACCTTCTGGAACGGCTGCACCTCGACCTGGGGCTGCCCTGGTGGGGAGCCATCGCTGCAGGTGGGAAAAATTGGGAATTTTGGGGAAAATGTGGGAATTTTTGGGGTTTTGGGAGGGTTTTGGGGAAAAAAAATGGGGTTTTTAGGGGAAAGAATGGGATTTTTGGGGGGGAAAATGGGGGTTTTGGGAGGATTTTGAGGGAAAATTTGAAATTTTGGAGGAAAATTTGGGATTTTGGGAAAAAATGGGGATTTTAGGAAAAAAATGGGGGTTTTTAGGAAAAAATTTGGGGTCTTGGGAGGAAAAAAATAAACTTTTAAGAGCAAAATTGGGATTTTCGAAATTTTGGCAGGAAAATTTGGGATTTTAGGGATAAAAATGGGGTTTGGAGGGAAAATTGGGGGTTTTGGGGAAAAATTTGGCATTTTTGGGAGCATTTTAAGGGAAAATCGGGGTTTTGGAGGGAAATTTGGATTTGAAGGAAAAAAATTCAGTTTTTGGTAGAAATTTTCGCGTTTTTGAGCAGAACTTTGGTGTTTTTTGCTGTAATTTCGCCGTTCCTGAACGGATTTTCACCATTTTTTTTTCCTCTTCTACCAAATTTTGAGCCGAATTTCCTGAATTTGATGAATTCACTCATTTTTTCTATTTCCAGGCACGGTGGGCGCGCGGCTGCTGCTCCTGCCCCTGGTTCTCCGAGGTCAGCGCGAGGCCGCCCGGCTCTCCCGGCACCTCCCCCACCTCCAGCGCCTCTCGCGCCGATTGGCCGAGGCCCGCAGGGGGGCGGACCCCAACCAGGGTGGGTGTGGCCAACCAAAAGGGGGGCGGGGCCTCGAAATTCCGGGAGAAAACGGCGAAATTTGGGGGAAAAACGGTCAAAAAATGGGGTAAAAATGGTAAAAATGATGTGAAAGGGGCGTGGCTTAGGGTTTGGGGGCGTGGCTTAAAGGTTGGGGGCGTGGCCAAAAAGGTTGGGTGAAATTTGGGTGAAAATTGGTGAAATTTGGGTGAAAAACGCTTTAAAAATGGGGTTAAAATGGATAAAAATGATGTAAAAGGGGCGTGGCTTAGGCTTTTGGGGCGTGGCTTAAAATTTGGGGGCGGGGCTTAAAAATTTGGGGGCGTGGCCTGAAAATTGCGGAGAAAACCAGTGAAATTTGGGTGAAATTTTGGTTAAAAAAGGGTGAAATTTGGGTGAAAAATGGTAAAAATGATGGGAAATGGGCGTGGCTTAAAATTTGGGGGCGGGGCTTAAAATTTTGGGGCGTGGCCTGAAATTTGGGGGTTGTGGCCTGAAATTTGGGGAAAAAACAGTGAAATGTGGGTGAAATTTTGGTAAAAAAAGGATGAAATCTGGGTGAAAAATGGTAAAAATGATGGGAAATGGGCGTGGCTTAAGGTTTGGGGGCGTGGCTTAAGATGCTGGGGGCGTGGCCTGAAATTTCAGGAATTTTTGGCAAAAATTTGGGTGAAGATGGTGAAATTTTGGTAAAAAACGGTGCAAATTTGGAGTAAAAATGGATAATAATAGGATAAGTGGGCGTGGCTTAATGTCCGGGGGCGTGGCCTATGTGGGTGTGGCTCGGAATGGGCGTGGCCTCAAAATGGGGGCGGGGCCTGGCAAAAATGTGTGGGAAATTCGGTGAAATTTGGGTCAAAAACTCCCCAAAATGGGGTAAAAACCTGGAAAGGGGCGTGGCCTCGCGTGACTCCGCCTTTTATGGGCGTGGTTTCACTGTGTGGGCGTGGCTTGGTCTTATATGGGCATGGAGGGGGCGTGGCTTCCTCTTAAAGGGCCCTCACGCCATTTTTAACCCATTTTTTGCCATTTTTAACCCATTTTTTTTAACTTAAAGGGGCGTGGCTTGACCTGGGGTGGGCGTGGTTTGTTTGCCACGCCCCCTGATCAGACCACGCCCCTTTTAAACCCTCTGTGCCTCCTCTTAAAGGGCCGTCACCCCAATTTTCACCATTTTTTGCCGATTTTAACCCAAATTTTTTTGTTTTAAGGGCCGTGGCTTGACCTGGGGTGGGCGTGGTTTGATGGCCACGCCCCTCTGATGAGACCACGCCCCTTTTAACCCCTCACTGCCTCTTCTTAAAGGGCCCTCACCCCATTTTTCACCAATTTTAATGGATTTTAACCCATTTTTTTTTACTTTAAGGGGCGTGGCTTGACCTGGGGTGGGCGTGGTTTGATGGCCACGCCCCCTTATCAGACCACGCCCCTTTTAACCCCTCACTGCCTCCTCTTAAAGGGCCCTCACCCCATTTTTTACTCAATTTTCACCAAATTTAAACAATTTTTATTATTTTAAGGGGCGTGGCTTGACCTGGGGTGGGCGTGGTTTCATGACCACGCCCCCGATCAGACCACGCCCATTTTCCTTCCTCTTAAAGGGCCCTCACCCCATTTTTTACTCAATTTTCACCAATTTTTGCCAATTTTAACCCAATTTTTTTTTATTTTATAGGGCATGGTTTGACCAGGGGTGGGCGTGGTTTGTTGGCCACGCCCCCTGATCAGACCACGCCCCTTTAAACCAAACCACGCCCCTTTTCTCTTCTCTTAAAGGGCCCTCACCCCATTTTTCGCCATTTTCACCGATTTTAACCCAATTTTTTTATTTTAAGGGGCGTGGCTTGACCTGGGGTGGGCGTGCTTTGTTTGCCACGCCCCCTGATCAGACCACGCCCCTTTAAACCAAACCACGCCCCTTTCCTCTCTTCTTAAAGGGCCCTCACTTCATTTTTTACTCAATTTTCACCAATTTTAACCCATTTTTTTAAAACTAAAAGGGGCGTGGCTTGACCTGGGGTGGGCGTGGTTTGTTGGCCACGCCCCTCTGATCAAGCCACGCCCATTTTAACCCCCCAGACCCTTTTCTTAAAGGGCCCTCACCCCAATTTTCACCAATTTTATCAGATTTTAACCCATTTTTTTTTTATTTTAAGAGGCGTGGCTTGACCAGGGGTGGGCGTGGTTTGTTGGCCACGCCCACCTGATGAGACCACGCCCATTTTTCTTCCTCTTTAAGGTCCCTCACCCTGTTTTAACCTATTTTTCACCAATTTTAGTGGATTCTAACCCAATTTTTTTTATTTTAAGGGGCGTGGTTTGACCTGGGGTGGGCGTGGTTTGTTGGCCACGCCCCCTGAGGAAACCACGCCCATTTCCCTTCCTCTTAAAGGGCCCTCACCCCATTTTTTACTCAATTTTCACCAATTTTAACCCAATTTTTTTAACTAAAAGGGGCGTGGCTTGACCTGGAGTGGGCGTGGTTTGAAGGCCACACCCGCCGGCTAAACCACGCCCCTTTAAACCAAACCACGCCCCTTTCCTCTCCTCTTAAAGGGCCCTCACCCCATTTTTTACTCAATTTTCACCAATTTTAACGGATTTTAACCCAATTTTTTCTATTTTAAGGGGCGTGGTTTGACCTGGGGTGGGCGTGGCTTGATGGCCACGCCCCCTGATGAGACCACGCCCATTTTCCTTCCTCTTAAAGGGCCCTCACCCCGTTTTTAACCCAATTTTCACCAATTTTAACCCAAATTTTTTTGTTTTAAGGGGTGTGGCTTGACCTGGGGTGGGCGTGGCTTGTTGGCCACGCCCACCTGAATAAACCACGCCCATTTTAACCCCTCAGTGGCCGTGGCCTACGCGGAGCTGGCGGCGTTCCAGCGCCGGCACGACGTGAATCCGCTCCGGGGTTTCCTGGTGCCCCTGGTGCAGGTGAGAGACCCCAAAAACCACGGAATTTCACCCAAAAATTTATCAAAAAGTTAAAAATAAATAATTGGAGGGATAAAAAAATAATTGGGTGAAATAAAAACACAAAAAATAATTGGGGGAGTTATGAAAAAAAAACCAGGGAGAAAATGAAAAATAAATGGGGGGAAAATTTTTCAAAAAAGGGGGAGAAAATTTCCCAAAAAATTTGGGAAAATTTGGGAAAAAATTCCGTCAAAAATTCATGAAAAATCCTTTCAAAATTGTTTAAAAAATCAAGAAAAAAATCTTAGGCAGTTTTAAAAATTTTTAAAAATCGTTTCTAAATTTTTAAAGATCAGGTAGAAATCATAAAAAAAAATCACAAAAAATTTGTAAAAAATCGCTTTAAAAATCCGTAAAAAATCCATAAAAAATCGGAATTTCCCCCAATTTTTTCCCAATTAATATTTTAATGATTTTAATAATTTTTGGGGTTCCAGACCTTGAAAATCCTTTAAAAATCACACAAAAATCACAGAAAAAATCATAAAAAATCACTAAAAAATCGCTTTAAAAATCCGTAAAAAACCCATAAAAAATGGGAATTTTCCCCAATTTTTTTCTAGTCATTTTTAAATTAATTTAATGAATTTTGGGGGTCCCAGACCCCCCTTTTTGTGTCGTTTTTCCTGGCCCTGCAGGGGATGGCGGCGGCGCCGGTGCCGGGGTTCCGCRGGGGGGGGCTCCTTTGGTTCCCGGATTTGGCCTCTCCCGACCCCCTCCATCTCCTCCCTCTGCTCGTCACCGCCTCCACATGGCTCGTGCTCGAGGTTTGGCCTGAAAAATGGGGATTTTGGGAAAATTGGGAAAAAAAAAATGGAGAAATTTGGTGAAAAAATGAGGATTTTAGGGCAAAAAATGGGGATTTTAGAGGGAAAAATTGGGGCTTTTAGAGGGAAAAATGTAGATTTTTGGGGGAAGAGGGATTTGGGGTGAAAAAAAAGGGAATTTTGGGAAAATTGGGAAAAAAAATGGAGAATTTTGGTGAAAAATTGAAGATTTTGTGGCAAAAAATGGGAATTTTGGGGGGGGAAATGGGGATTTTGGAGTGAAAAATGGGAATTTTGGGGGAAGAAAGTAAATTTTAGGAGGAGAAAGGGATTTGGGGTGAAAAAAGGGAATTTTGGGAAAATTGGGGGGAAAATGGAGACTTTTGGTGAAAAAAATGAGAATTTTAGAGCAAAAAATGGGGATTTTGGGGTGAAAATGTGAATTTTGGCCTCTCCCGACCCCCTCCATCTCCTCCCTCTGCTCGTCACCGCCTCCACATGGCTCGTGCTCGAGGTTTGGCCTGAAAAACGGGGATTTTGGGCAGATTGGGGAAAAAAATGGTGAAATTCCGTGAAAATTTGGGGTTTTTAGGGCAAAAAATGGGGATTTTA
>NW_026625029.1:6005-8942 GCF_030028575.1 Malurus melanocephalus | reverse complement strand
GGTAAAAATGGGAATTTTTTCTAAAAGTTGGGAAAAAATCAGGAATTTGGGGTAAAAAATGGGATTTTTGGTCAAAAATGGGAAATTTTGGGTTAGACGTTGGGAATTTAGAGGAAAAATGGAATTTTTTTGAGAAAAAATTGGAAATTTGGGGTAAAAAATGGGAATTTTTGGTAAAAAGGGGAAAAATGGGAAATTTGGGGTAAAAAATTGGGAAATTTTGGGTAAAAAATGTAAAATTTGGGCAAACAATTGAAATTTGGGTAAAAAAATGGAGATTTTTGGATTAAAAAGGGAATTTTGGGTTAAAAAATGGAGATTTTGTGGTGTTTTGCCTAAAGGGGGCGTGGTTTTCCTATGCAAATGAGGTCCGGCACTAATTTGCATTTCCCCGCCCACAGCTGGGGGCGGAGACGGGCGTGGCCGCGCCGGGGGCGGGGCCTGTGCGGCAAATCCTGAGGCTCCTCCCACTCGTGTTCCTGCCCTTCATCTTCCACTTCCCCACCGTGAGTCGGGGGCGGGGCTAAAACAAGGGGCGGGGCTTTAAAAAGTGGGTGGGATTTCAAAAAGGGGTGGGGTTTGTGGGAAAAGGGGGCGTGGTCATGTTTAAATGAGGTGCTGTTGCTTTAAAAAGAGGCGTGGTCACTTTAAGGGGGCGTGGTCAGTTAAAAGTTGGTCTCTGTTTCTTTAAAAATGGGTGTGGTCGCTTTAAAGTGGGGTGTGGTCACTTTAAAAGGGTGTGGTCACTTTAAGGGGCGTGGTTTGTGAAAAGGGGCGTGGTCAGTTAAAAAGGTCACTGTCGCTTTAAAAAGGGGCGTGGGTTGTGAGAAAGGGGCGTGGTCAGTTTAAAATTGGTCACTGTCGCTTTAAAAAGGGGCGGGGTTTGAGAAAAGGGGCGTGGCCAGGTTTAAATGAAGTACTGTCACTTTAAAAAGGGGGCGTGGTCACTTTAAGGGGGCGTGGTCAGTTGAAATTTAGTCTCTGTTTCTTTAAAAAAGGGGCGTGGTCACTAAAGTGGGGCGGGGTCACTTTACAAATGGGTGTGGCCATATTTAAATGAGCTCCTGTCACTTTAAAAGGGGTAGTGGTCACTTTAAGGGGGTGTGGTCACTTTAAAAGGGGCGTGGTTTGTGGAAAAGGGGCATGGCCAGGTTTAAATGAGGCTCTGTTGCTTTTAAAGGGGGCGTGGTCACTTTAAAGGGGCGTAGTTTGTAAAAAAAGGGCGTGGCCAGGTTTAAATAAGTACTGTCACTTTAAAAGGGGGCGTGGTCACTTTAAGGGGGTGTGGGATGCTAAAAGGGGCGTGGTCAGTTCAAAATTGGTTACTGTCACTTTAAAAGGGGGCGGGGGTTGATGAAAAAGGGGCGTGGTCAGTTTAAAAATGGTCACTGATTCTTTAAAAAGGGGCGGGGACATATTTAAATGAGCTTCTGTCACTTTTAAAGGGGTGTGGCTTGTGAAAAAGGGGCGTGGCCATGTTTAAATGAGGTACTGTCACTTTAAAAAGGGGCGTGGTCACTTAAGGGGGCGTGGTCAGTTTTAAATCGGCACTGCTGCTTTAAAAGGGGGCGGGGTTTGTGAAAAGGGGCGTGGCTATGTTTAAAATTTGTCAGTTGTTTTTAAAAGGGGCATGGTCACTTTAAAAGGGGGCGTGGTAACAGAAAGGGGGTGTGGTCACTTTAAAAAGGGGCGTGGTCACTTTAAAAGAGGTGGGCTTTGTTAAAAGGGGGCGGGGTTTGTGGAAAAGGGGCGTGGTCAGTTTAAAATTGGTCACTGTCGCTTTAAAAAGGGGGCGTGGTCGCTTTAAAAGGGGTGTGGTTTGTGAAAAAGGGGCGTGGCCAGATTTAAATGAGGTGCTGTCACTTTAAAAAGGGGTGTGGTCACTTTTGTGGGGCGTGGTTCCTGAAAAAGGGGCGTGGCCATGTTTAAAATAGGTCACTATTGCTTTAAAAAGGGGCGGGGTTTGATGAAAAAGGGGTGTGGTCACTTTAAAAGGGGCGTGGTTTGTGAAAAAGGGGCGTGGCCAGGTTTAAAATTGGTCACTGTCGCTTTAAATCGTGAAAAATGGGTGGGGATCGCTTTAAAAGGGGGCGTGGCTTTCCCCGCGCTAAGCCCCGCCCCTTTTGCAGGCGGTGTTCACCTATTGGCTGACGTCGAACAGCTTCAGCCTATTGCAGACCGGGCTGCTCCGAGTCCCCGCCCTCCGCGCCAAACTGGGCGTGGCCCCGCCCCCGACTCCGCCCCCGGCCCCGCCCACCGGCCCCGCCCCCGCCCGGGGAAAGGCGGGAATCCTGAGGCGGCTGAAGGAGGGTGAGGAAAAAATGGGGAAAAATGGGGAAAAATGGGAAATTTTGGGAAAATTTTGGGATTTTTTTTGGAATTTCAGGAAAATTTGGGGAATTTGGGGGGAATTTTGGAAAATTTGCAGAAAAATTTGGGGTTTTGGGGGAAAAATTCCGGAAATTTGAGGGAAAAAATTGGGATTTTGGGGGAAAACTTGGGGTTTTCTGAGGAGAATTTGAGGGAATTTTGCGTTTTTTTGGGAAAATTTTGGATTTTTGGGGTTTGGGGACGAAAATTGGTAATTTTGGGGAAAAAATATTGGATTTTTGGAAGGGAAAATTGGGATTTTGGAGGGAAATTTGGGGTTTTTTTGGTGTGCTTTGTAGAGATTTTGGGGTTTTTCGAGGGGAGTTTTGGGAAAAAATGGGAATTTTGGGAAAATTTTGGGATTTTTGTGGGAATTTTGGGGTTTGGGGATAAAAATGGGGGAAATTTGGGAATTTTTGAGGAGAAATTTGGGAATTTTGGGGGGAAAAATTGGGATTTTTAAGGGAAATTTGGGGTTTTTTTGGTGTTTTGAGGGAATTTTTGGGGTTTTCTGAGGGGAATTTTGGGGAAAATTTTTGGATTTTTAAGAAATTTTGGGGTTTGGGG
>NW_026625029.1:3362-4780 GCF_030028575.1 Malurus melanocephalus | reverse complement strand
AATTTGGGAGTTTTTAGGGAAAAAACAGCGCGATTTGGGAGGTTTGGAGGCTTTTTGGCCTTGTGAGGCTTCCGTACAAAATGGCGGCGCGCGGTGAGGGTTCCGTACAAAATGGCGGCGCCCCTGTGGAGCGGACAAAATGGCGGCGCGCGGTGGAGTTTCCGTACAAGATGGCGGCGGTGCACGGAAAAAAGCGGGGAAAAAACCGGAAAAACCACAAAAAATAAGAAAAAAACCCAAAAAAACCCCCAAAAAAACCCCCAAAAATCGCGAAAAATCCCCTAAAAAAACCCCCAAACCCTCCCGAAAAGACATAAAAAACCGCCCCAAAATTCCCGAAAAAAACTTTAAGAAATCCACAAAGAAATTTCCAAAATAACCCCCAAAAAATTGTAAAAACAAAATGTGAAAAGCACAAAAGAATCCTAAAAAAACTTCAAAAAAACAGCGAAAAATCTGCGAAAAAAATTTAGAAAACCCCTCAAAACCGCAGAAAAATCCTAAAATCGCCGAAGAAATCCCGAAAAAAAAATTCCACAAAATCATCAAAAGAAATTTAAAACCCCCCCGGAAAAAAACTGCAAATAAAACCCCAAAAAATCCCCTCCTAAAAAATGGGAAAAAAAACCCCAAAAGGACACAAAAAACCTGGAAAAAAACCCCGAAAAAAAAGGAAAAATAAAACCAGAAAATTCCAAAAAGAACCGAAAATTCCCCCTCAAAATCGCCCCAAAAATCCCAAAAGAAACCACTAAAAACACCCCTAAAGAAACCAAAAATCATCCAAAAAAATCCCAAAAAAACCCCTAAAAAGTCCTTAAATTTCAAAATTCATTTAAAAAAATAAAATTTCACCCTCAAAACCCCAAAATCCCCTCAAAAAACTCACCCTGAAAAGGTTTCGAAAATATAAAACAAAAACCGTCCAAAATCGGCGCGAAATCGCTTCGGGTTTATATTAAAAAAAAACCGAAATGAAATAATTATAATTTATTAAAAATACATTAAAATATATTTTAAAATGATTAAAGCAGATTAAAATAGATTAAAGTATATATTAAAGTAAAATAAATATTAAAATAAAATCGCCGCCGTTCCGTACAAAATGGCGGAAACTCCGTGAGGACACCAAAATGGAAGCCCGTGAAGAGGAAATCTCGCGAGAGTTCAAAARAAATGGCGCCGCGCACTGGTTTTGCCGTACAAAATGGCGGCGCCCTTGTGGAGAACTCCGCACAAAACACCGGAAGAAGGAAATGGCGTGAGCGTGCGGCGTTGCGTCACTTCCGGGCGTGGCAAAGATGGCGGCGCGCAGGATCCTCCGGCTCGGTTCGCTCTCCGGTTTTAATTTTTGGGGAAATTTTTTAAATTTTTTGGGGGATTTTTCGATTTTTGGGGATTTTGGAGCTTTTTTTTCG
>NW_026625029.1:0-2384 GCF_030028575.1 Malurus melanocephalus | reverse complement strand
AAAATCTGGGAATTTTGGGTAAGAAATGGGAAATTTTTGGGAAAAATGGGGGAAAAGTGGAAAATTTGGGGTAAAAATTTGGGAATTTTGGGTAAAAATAGAAATTTTGGGGGAAAAAATGGGAAATTTGGATAAAAAATGAAGATTTTTGGTAAAAAATGGGGAATTTTGGGGCTTTTTTGGGGAAAAAGTTGGAACTTTTTGGGGAATTTTTTGGATTTTTTGGGGATTTTTTGGTGGCTTTTGGGGAAAATTTTGAGGATTTTGGGGATTTTGGAGGATTTTGGGGAATTTGAGTGAATTTGGTGAATTTTGGGCAAAAATTTTGATTTTTTTTCCCAAATTTTTGGGGTGAAATTCCCAAATTTTTTAGGCGTCTCAAGGATGTCCCCGATTGGAGCTTCGCAGGTAAAAAATGGGAATTTTGGGAAGAAAAATGGGAAATTTGGGATAAAAAATGGATTTTTTTTGAAAGAAAATGGTTTTTTTAAGGGAAAAAAGGGGAATTTTGGGTAAAAAAAGGGAATTTGAGGGAAAAAATGGGAACTTTTTGAGAAAAAAGTGAATTTTTGGAAAATTTGGGGATTTTGGGACAAACAAAAGGAATTTTGGGGAGAAAATTGGGATTTTTTTTAAATTGGGATTTTTGTTTGAAAATTGGGGATTTTGGGATAAAAAATTGGGAATTTTGGGATTTAAAAATGGGAATTTTGGGGTAAACAAAATGAATTTTTTGGGGGAAAAAGTGGGAATTTTGGGTGGAAAAATTGGGGATTTTTTTTTGAAAATTGGGAATTTTGAGGTAAAAACAGTGAATTTTGGGTTTTTCCAGACGGACGCCCCTCCCCCCCCTGGAGGGGACAAATCCGGAGACGCCGCGAGAACGGAGAAATTGTGGTGAGAAAAAAATGGGAAAAAATGGGGAAAAATGAGGAAAAAATGGGAAAAAATGGGAAAAACCACTTTTTTCACCCATTTTTTTCTGATTTTCCCCCATTTTTTCCCAAAATTTTCCCAATTTTTTTCCCAATTTTTCCCCATTTTCTTCCCATTTTTCCCATTTTTCCCCAATTTTTTCTCAATTTTTCCCCATTTTTAGTCCTTTTTTTGGTCTTTTTTTTATCAATTTTTTTGGTCATTTTTTGTTCAAATTTCACCCAAATTTTGCCCAAATTTCCCCCAAAATCCCCTCCCAGTATAAACCAGTTCAAACCAGTATAAACCAGTATAAACAACCCATTTAAAACCAATTTTTCTCCTTTTTTCCCTGTTTTTTTCCCCATTTTTTATCATTTTTGTCCCAAATTTTCCCAAATTTTGCCCAAATTTCTCTGAATTTTCCCCAAATTTTTCCTCCATCCCCTCCCAGTATAAACCAGTCCAAACCAGTCCAAACCAGTATAAACCAGTATAAAAAACCCCATTTAAAACCATTTATTTCCATATTTTTACCATTTTTCCCCATTTTTTTCCCAAATTTTCCTAAATTTTTACCAAATTTCGCCAAATTTCCCTCAAAATCCCCTCCCAGTATAAACCAGTATAAAAATCCCATTTAAAACCAATTTTTCTCCTTTTCCCTGTTTTTTTCCCCATTTTTTATCATTTTTTTCCCAAATTTTCCCAAATTTTGCCCAAATTTCACCGAATTTACCCCAAATTTTTCACCAAATCCCCTCCCAGTCCAAACCAGTATAAACCATTATAAACCAGTACAAATCAGTTTAAAAAATCCCATTTAAAACCAATTTTTTCCCCATTTTTTCTCCATTTTTTTGTTATTGTTTACCCAAATTTTGCCCAAATTTCACCGAATTTACCCCAAATTTCCCCCAAAATCCCCTCCCAGTATAAACCAGTATAAACCAGTATAAACCAGTATAAAAATCCCATTTTTTCCCATTTTTTTATCATTTTTTCCCAGTTTTCCTAAATTTTCCCCATTTTTTCCCAAATTTCACCCAAATTTTGCCCAAATTTTCCTCAATTTTTACCCAAATTTTGCCCAAATTTCACCCCAAATCCCCTCCCAGTATAAACCAGTATAAACCAGCACAAACCAGTATCAAATTCTCACTTTAAAACAAATTTTTTCCATTTTTTTATCATTTTTGCCCAAATTTTGCTCCAATTTTCCTCAAATTTTACCAAATTTTGCCAAATTTTCCCCAAAATCCCCTCCCAGTATAAACCAGTAACTCCCAGTTCGTTTCAGCTCCGCATCCGCGCCCTCAGCAAATCCCTGGAAATGGCGAAGAAAACAGAGAGAGGTGAAAATGGGGAAAAAATGGGAAAAATGGGAAAAAATGGAGGAAAAATGGGAAAAAAATGGGGAAAATAATTGGGAAAAAATTAGGAAAAAATGGGGGAAAATTTGGGGAAAA
>NW_026625028.1:19003-20666 GCF_030028575.1 Malurus melanocephalus | reverse complement strand
TCCGGGTAGAGCCTCTCCGATAGCTGCGTGTAACGAAAGAACTGTAAACTGATTTTTTTTTTTTTTTTTTAAATAAAATCTGTATATACCTTGAGATGTGGGTGCTGTTTGGGCTGGCGGGGAACACCCGGGACAGATCCCAAACCTATCCCGGGATATTTTCCACCCGGGAATGCCCAACTGGGGGTGGTTGTGCCCCCACCCTGCAGATGGGAGGATGATCCTGGGGATTTTTCCCAATTTTTAGGATTCCTTTTCCAGCAGGGGAGACCGGGCAGCATCGCACAGATCCGATCCCAAACCCATCCCGGGATATTTTCCACCCGGGAATGCCGAGCTGGAGGTGTTTGTGCCCCCGCCCTGCAGATGGGATGATGATCCTGGGGATTTTTCCCAATTTTTAGGATTCTTTCTCCTTCTCCTTCACCCTGGACCGGGCAGCACCAACCAGGACTGGTTGGGACCCGCACGGATCCGATCCCAAACCATTCCCGGGATATTTTCCACCCGGGAATGCCCAGTTGGACGTGGTTTTGCCCCCGCCCTGCAGATGGGATGATGATCCTGGGGATTTTTTCCAAATTTTAGGATTCCTTCTCCAGCAGACACCGTCCCAGCTGCGATCCGCACGGATCCCAAACCCATCCCGATGTTCCCGGGATATTTTCCACCCTGGAATGCCCAACTGGAGGTGGTTGTGCCCACTCCCTGCAGATGGGATGATGATCCTGGGGATTTTTTCCAATTTTTAGGATTCTTTCTCCTTCTCCTTCATCCTGGACCGGGCAGCACCAACCAGGACCGATTGGGATCCGCACGGATCCGATCCCAAACCCATCCCGGGATATTTTCCACCCGGGAATGCCGAGCTGGGGGTGTTTGTGCCCCCGCCCTGCAGATGGGATGATGATCCTGGGGATTTTTTTTTCCAAATTTTTAGGATTCCTTCCTCAGCAGGGACCACCCTGGACCGATTGGGACCCGCACAGATCCGATCCCAAACCCATCCCGGGATATTTTCCACCCGGGAATGCCCAACTGGGGGTGGTTGTGCCCCCGCCCCGCAGATGGGATGATGATCCTGGAGATTTTTTACAAATTTTAGGATTCTTTCTCCAGCAGGGACCACCCTGGACCGGGCAGCACCAACCAGGACCGACTGGGATCCGTATGGATCCGATCCCAAACCATTCCCGGGATATTTTCCACCCGGGAATGCCGAGCTGGGGGTGGTTGTGCCCCCGCCCCGCAGATGGGGTGATGATCCTGGGGATTTTTCCCAATTTTTAGGATTCTTTCTCCTCCTTCATCCTGGACCGGGCAGCACCAACCAGGACCGATTGGGACCCGCACGGATCCGATCCCAAACCCATCCCGGGATATTTTCCACCCGGGAATGCCCAGTTGGACGTGGTTGAGCCCACTCCCTGCTATGGGATGATGATCCTGGAGATTTTTTCCAACTTTTAGGATTCCTTCTCCATCTCCTTGCCGGCGCTGCCCTCCCGTGACCGCGGCCACGGCACTAAAGCGGAATTTTAGGATTTTGGGGGGTGGAAATGAGGGACAGCGAGGTATTCACTGATCACGCGTGAGGTTCCTGTTAATTAAGGATGGTAATTAGGCCGAGTGGCTGTTCCTGGGTGATCACCCCAATTTGGGT
>NW_026625028.1:14871-17190 GCF_030028575.1 Malurus melanocephalus | reverse complement strand
CTGTGGAATTCTGGTCACCATCCCTGTGGAATTCTGGGTGCCATCCTCGAGGGATTTTGGCTGTCGTTCCCATGGGGCTCTGGGTGCTCTCCCTGGGGTATTTTGGGTGCCATCTCTGAGGGTCTTTGGGTGCCATTTCCATTGGGCTCTGGCTGCTGTTCCAATCTCGTTCAGGTCTGTGCGGTCCCTTTGGGATCTGGGTGAAGCTCTGGGTGACCCCATGAAGCTCTGGGTGCCACCCCCAGGGGTCTCTGGGTGCCATCCCCATGGGTCTCTGGGTACCATCATCATCAGGCTCTGGGTGCCACCCCTATGGGTCACTGGGTGATCCCATGAAGCTCTGGGTGCCACCCCCAAGGGTCTCTGGGTGCCACCCCCAAGGGTCTCTGGTTGTCACCCCCATGAAACTCTGGGTGCCACCCCCAGGGGTCTCTGGGTGCCGTCCCCATGAAACTCTGAGTGCCAACCCCATGAAACTCTGAGTGCCACCCCTAAGGGTCCCTGGGTGGCATCTCCAGGGGTGTCTGGGTGTCACCCCAATGAAGATCTGGGTGCCACCCCCAAGGGTCTCTGGGTGTCACCCCCATGAAGCTCTGAGTGCCACCCTCAAGGATCTCTGGGTGCCATCCCCAAGTGTCTCCGGGTGCCACCCCCAAGGGTCTCTGGATGCCATCCCCAGGGGTCCCTTGGCACCATCACCCTCTGGTTGGTGCCACCCCCGCCGGGCTCCGCTCGGTGCCACCCCCACGGTCCCTGTGACAGACGGGGACATCCCGGCGCTCCGGGCTCTACTCCCGGTGGCACCAGGACATTCTCACCCGTCCCGGCTTTGTCCCCGCGCCCGCTGCCGGCACCTTCACCCCGGGAACATCCAGAACACCCCGAGACCGCTCCGGATCCAGCCCCGCGCGGTGGCCGAGACGAGCCGGGGCCGCTGGCGGTGACCCCGCTGTCCCCGGGGGACACCTGAGCCCCTCCGCCTGCCCCGCTCCGGCTCCGGTTACGGCGCGATTGTTCCTCCCGGCTGGAAGAAATGCCGTCAGCAAAGGCGGGCGGATCGGTGGCCATTATTAATGCATGAGGGTCCCTCGGGACGCGGCGGGAGGGGACCCCCCCGAGCCGCCTGTGCCCCTCGGGAAGGGCGGGGGAGGCTTTGGGGAAGGGTCTGGAATATTTTCCTTCATCCAGAACCCCCAAAGCCGGCTCAGGATGCGCCGGAGGGAGGCGAGGCCTGGGGAAAAGGCGCGGTCCTGGCTGGAGCGGGAGCACGGAGGGGCTGGAGTGGGAATGGAACCTTCCCAGACACTGGAGAGGGAATGGACCTTCCCAGATGGATCCCAGACACATCCCATACAGATCCCAAACAAATCCCAWACAGATCCCAAACAAATCCCAAACAGATCCCAGACACTGGAGAGGGAATGGACCTTCTCAGATGGATCCCATACACATCCCATACAGATCCCAAACAGATCCCATACAGATCCCAGATGGATCCCAAACAYATCCCAGACSGATCCCAGATGGAGCCCAGATGGATCCCAAACAWATCCCAGATGGATCCCAAAAATATCATACACAGACCCCAAACAAATCCCAGACAGATCCCAGACAGATCCCAGACCGATCCCAGGTGGATCCCAGATGAATCCCACACAGATCCCAAACATATCCCAGATGGATCCCAAAAATATCACACTCAGATCCCAAACAAATCCCCGACAGATGCCAAACATATCCCAGATTGATCCAAACATATCCCAAACATATCCCAGACTGATCCCAGACCGATCCCAGATGGATCCCAGATGAATCCCACACAGATCCCAAACATATCCCAGATGGATCCCAAAAATATCACACCCAGATCCCAAACAAATCCCCGACAGATCCCAAACATATCCCAGATTGATCCAAACATATCACAGAGGGATCCAAACATACCCCAAACAGATCCCAAACAGATCCCAGATTGATCCCAGACCAATCCCAGATGGAACCCAGATGGATCCCAAACATATCCCAAACAGATCCCAAACATATCCCATATTGATCCCAGACCGATCCCAGATGGATCCCAGATGAATCCCACACAGATCCCAAATATATCCCAGATGGATCCCAAAAATATCACACACAGATCCCAAACAAATCCCAGACAGATCCCACACAGACCCCAAACATATCACACACAGATCCCACACGGATCCCATATGGACCCCATACAGATCCCAAACAAATCCCAGATGGATCCCAAAAATATCACACTCAGATCCCAAACAAATCCCAGACAGATCCCAGACAGATCCCAGATGAATC
>NW_026625028.1:11553-12957 GCF_030028575.1 Malurus melanocephalus | reverse complement strand
TTCCCAACCCCCTCCTCCTTTCCAGCGGCTCTTCCATCTCCATCCACATTAAACATTCCGTGGAGGAACCCAAGAAGGCTCCATAAATTTTTAAACGGGGCCGTTGGCTCCGCTCGGTTTACGGGGGACGGGACGGAACGTTGACGGTGCCGGGAGAGGGACGAGCCCGGGCTCTGCTGGAGCTGGGGCTGGCACCGGGATGTGCCAGCTTTGGGATCGTCCCTTGGCACGGGCACCACCCCAGGAGCCTCCTTGGGGACCATCCCGGGCTCTTGGGGATCATTTTGGGATTTCAGGGACCATCTCGGGCTCTTGGGGATCATTTTGGGGTCTCAGGGCCATCCCGGGCTCTTGGGGATCATTTTGGGGTCTCAGAGACCATCCCGGGCTCTTGAGGATCATTTTGGGGTCTCAGGGACCATCCCGGGCTCTTGGGGACTATTTTGGGATCTCAGGGACCATCCCGGGCTCTTGGGGATCATTTTGGGGTCTCAGGGACCATCCCGGGCTCTTGGGGATCATTCCAGGTTCTTTCTTGCTTGGAGAACACCCAAGGATCTTGGGGAGGGATCATCCTTGGGGTGCTTTTCATTTTGGGGATGGTTTTGGAGTCTCGAGAACCATTCTGGGGTCTCAGAGACCATCCCAGGCTCTTGGGGATCATTCAGGGAATCCAGGGACCATCCCGGGCTATGGGGACAATCCCAGGCTATGGGGACAATGCCGGGCTATGGGGACAATCCCAGGGTTTTGGGGACAATCCCAGGCTATGGGGACAATGCCGAGCTATGGGGACAATCCCAGGCTATGGGGACAATCCCGGGTTATGGGGACCATCCTGAGCTATGGGGACAATCCCAGGGTCTTGGGGACCATCCCGGGCTATGGGGACAATCCCGGGCTATGGTGACAATCGCAGGGTTTTGGGGACAATCCCAGGCTATGGGGACAATCCCGGGCTATGGGGACAATGCTGGGCTATGGGGACAATCCCAGGCTATGGGGACAATCCCGGGCTATGGGGACAATCCCAGGGTCTTGGGGACCATCCCGGGTGTGTCCCTACTTGAGGACCATCCTGGCATCCCGGGAAGAATCCGATGGAACCACCCCAGGTGATTCCCAGTTCAGTGACCATCCCGGGATCTTGGGGACCACCCCGGGCTTGTGGGGACCACACCAGGTCTTGGGGACCATCCTGGGGATCTTGGGGACCACCCCGGGCTGGTGGGGACCACGCCAGTTCTTGGGGACCATCAGGGGTGTCCCCATGCTCCAGGAGCACCCTGGACTCCCTGGGTTTGGGGACAATCCCAGCGTGACCACCCAGGACCCTCCTGAACTCCACCCTGAGATCCCACAGAGCATCATCCCAAACGCTCCCCAACCCCAAATCCATCCCCC
>NW_026625028.1:7281-9793 GCF_030028575.1 Malurus melanocephalus | reverse complement strand
CCCCGCCGTCGGGGCGCTGTCGCAGCGGTCGCGTCCCGGCGGGGCGATGGAAATGACAACGAAATCGCGGCGCGGCCCCGCCGCCCGCAGCCGCAGCCGCCCCCCGGCCCTGGGGGGGTTTTTGGGGGTTCAGGGGTGCCCCCTCCCCGCCCCCCGGGTGCGATCTGTCGCCGCTCGGCAGCCCCGATGGCAGTTCCGGTGTCACCAAACGGTGCCGGTAACGAAAGCCCGGCTGAGGGGTGACCCCGTAACGGGGGGGGGGCTGTTTTGGGGGTGTCCGAGCCCCCCGGCCCCGGGGTGCGCCCCCCCTGCCCCCCACCCTGCCCCACCCTGCTGCGGAGCGCGGAGGGACCCCCGGGGGGTCAGGGGTGTCCCCAGCCCTTCTTGGGGACACGGAACCCTCAGCCGGGGGGACAGGGTGGGGTCCTGCCCCGGGTGGGGGCTGCTGTGGGGTGAGGGGGTCCCCCGGGAGCTGCGGGGGCGGGGGGTCGTGGCCGGTGTCTCCGGCACTGCGGCACAAATCTGCCCGGTTTAACCCCAAAATGGGGCTCCCGGCTGTGCACGGCAGCTCTGTCACCATCCCTGTCCCTGTCCCGGTCCCTGTCCTCGTCTCTGTCTCCATCCCTGGCCCCTTCCCAAGCCCCGTCCTCAGCCTCGTCTCTATCCCTGACCACATTTTTGTCTCTGTCTCTGTTGGCGTCYCTGTTCCCATTTCCATCCCCKCCTCTGTCCCCATCCCCATCTCYGTCTGTGTCCCCATYSCTGTCCCTGTCCCCATCCCTGTCCCCRTCTCYTGTCCCCATCCCCATGCCGGTCGCTGTCTCATTCTTTCATCCTTCTCCACCTCTTCCTCCTTGTCCCCATCCTCATCCCCATCTCAATCTCAGTCGCTTTTCTTACCGCTGCCTCTGTCTGTTCCCATCCCCACGTCCTTTGCTTCTTGTCCTTGTCCCTGTCCTCACGTCCATTCCCATCCCATTCCCATCCCCATGCCCACTCCCATTCCCGTTCCCATCCCCTTTCCTATTTAATTCCCATCCCAATCCCCATCCCTGTCCCTGTCCTAGTTCCCGTTCCTGTTCCCATCTCCGTTCCCATTCCCGTTCCCATTCCTGTTCCCATTCCCGTTCCCATTTAATTCACATCCCCGTCCCTGTCCCCATTCCCATTCCTGTTCCCATCCGCATCCCCATTGCCGTTCCCATTCCCATCCCCATTCTTGTCCCTGTCCCCATTCCCATTCCTGTCCCTTTCCCCATTCCCAATCCCCTCCCACTCCCGTCCCCGTCCCCGTCCCCGTCTTCATCCCATCCCATGGATCCCATCCCCTGGACCCATCCCATCCCATCCCATCCCATCCCATCCCACCCCATCCCCACCTGGCGATTCCCACGTTCCGGGGCCCTGCAGCCCCACGCACATTGGGGTGTCGAGCGCGGGTGCCACCTGTCCCCGTGGCAGGAGGGCACCGGCAGTGGCACGTCCGGGAGCCACCGCGTCCCTGTCCCCATCCCTGTCCCCATCCCCGTCCCTGCAGCGGCGGAGGCGGCTGCCGAGCACCATCTTGGTGCAGTCGGTGCCACGAGCATCCGCAGGTGACTCCGGCGGCCTTTGGGGCTCGGGAACGGCGTTTTGCCCCGTTGGCCCCCAAACGGCGGCTCGGGGACCGGGGGACCCGCAAGTCCCCGTTCCGAAGGTGCCGGGTCTGGCGGCAGAACCCTCCGGAGCCCTCGGAGGGGCTGCGGGAGCGGGGCCGGGGGGGCCCCGGGGGGGCAACATCCGCAATGCGGCAGCTCCCAACGTCACGAGCCGGGGTGCGGCGGCTCCGCAGAGGGGTTGGCTCAGCCCCGGGGCCCGGCTGCCGCAGTGGCCTCGGGCGGAGGCGGGGGACGGCGACACCGGGGCACCCCAAAKCCTCCGCCACCCCCGGGGCGCGGCTGGCGCGGTGCCGGGGCCACGCGGCCGACGAGGGCGCGGATTAAAGGCGAAGCCGTCGCTTTCAAAGTCACGCCAAGGATGGCGAAGGGCTCGGCCTCGCCCGCGTCCCCCGCGCTCCGGTGTCCCCAAGGTGAGGGGCGGTGTCCCCCAGGTGAGGACGGCGCTGTGGTCACGGGGGGCTTCTCTTCCTTTCGGGCYTTGGGGGCTCCCGCAGGATTTTTGGGCGCTTCCCTGGGGGTTTTGCCGTCGGGACAGAGGTGGGTGTGGGTTGGGGACKCGTCTGTCCCCGCTGGTGTTGACCCCTCCATGCGCGACGCTCCCCAAACACGGCCATGGCCGAGGCCAGCGAGCGCCGCTGCTCGTCTTCGTCCCCAAATTCGAGGCCGGACGGGATGTGAGGGTCCAGGGGCTCCATCCCCGAGGGAATTCAGCCCCCAGCGCTGGATCCGGGGCACCCCGAGCTCATCCCGGGCCCGCTGGGCTCGGTGGGGCCTCGGCTCGGCCGACACAAAGGAGACTTTGTGCCTTCCTCCTCCTCCTCCTCCTCCTCCGGCTCCGCCGCGGCCGCAGGGGA
>NW_026625028.1:5417-6552 GCF_030028575.1 Malurus melanocephalus | reverse complement strand
TTGAGGGGGATTGCAGCCGTCTGGGTCGTTTGGAATTAACTGGAAGGATTGCGGCATTGCGGGGGGTGTGGAACCATCCAGAGKCTTCTCGAGGTTTTGGGATCTGGGGGCATTTTGAGGGGTTTGCAGCCATCTCGGGGGGCGGCAGAACTGGCTTTGGGATTCCTGGATAACCCTACAAAGGCATCCCCACCCCAAAACCCCCCAGCCGAGCCGGGAACCGGACCTTCCCCACCCTTCCCAGAGATGCGGCCCCGGGCCGAGCATCTCCCCGCAATTCCCGAGGCATTTCGCCGATCCATAACCATCCATCCCCATCTTCTCCCGTCGCCGTTCCGTTACCGGACCGGGGGCTCTGATCTCCTGCTGGCGGCGGATTTGGGTGAAAATTGAGAAGGGAATGGAGGCAGGAGCGAGCTCGCTACTCCTGTTCTGTGTATGGCACTGGTAGAATTCACTGTGCAACCCCGCGGTCAGTGAATTACCATAGGGCCATAAACAGAGCAGAGAAAGACCCGCGAGCCCCCGCGGGGCCGTCGCCGACGCCGCCCCGGCCCGTTTTGGCACTAGCACATTTTTGCTTTGATTTGTAGCTTTTGAGCAATTATGTGTAGTGCCAATATGGGAGAAGGCGGAGAGAGCAGCGCCGGGCGGGGCCGGAGGAGCGGMGGGGMCGGGGAGGGGTCCGGGCTGGGGTGGGGGAGCCTCTTTGGGGCTGTTTCGGGCACGGATCGGTGGCCACAGGGCGAGGCCGCGGTGACATCGAGGCGGTGGCCACCTCAGCGTGGTGTCGCTAGCCAGGCCGTGTCCTCGCGGTGGCCACCACGAGCAGGATGGACCCCACTCGCTGTCCCTTCTTAGGGTGGAGCTGAGCATCCCCACGGGGGGATCAGAGCCGCGAGCGGGATTTTCCGGCCGGATGGATGGATGCATGAAATCACTATTTTTTATATATTTTTTTTTCTATTTCTTGCAGCTTTCCAGGCCCGGCAGCGCTCGCTGTCCCCGGGCCGGGTTTGGCTGCCGGGACGGGACGGTGCCCCGGCCCCGGGGCTGCCTTTGGCAATGGTAGAACTCACACTGGTGCGGTAGCAGGATCCGGTGGTTCTAGACTTGCCAACTACGGCCCCGGGGC
>NW_026625028.1:2852-4136 GCF_030028575.1 Malurus melanocephalus | reverse complement strand
AAAGGTTCTGTGGGGTCCAGGAGGGTTCTGTAGGGTCTGGGGAAGGTCCTGTGGGTTGCGGGGGAGGGCCCTGTGGGGTCCGGGAGGGTTCTGTGGGGTCTGGGGAGGGTCCTGTGGGGTCCGAAAAGGGTTCTGTGGGCTCCCCGAAGGGTTCTGTGGGTTCCGGGAGGGTCCTGTGGGGTCCAGGAGGGTCCCATGGGGTCCGGGGAGGATCCCACGGGCTCCGGGAAGGGTCCTGTGGGATCCGGGAAGTGTCGTTTGGGCTCCCCGAAAGGTTCTGTGGGGTCCGGGAGGGTCCCGTGGGGTCTGGGGATGGTCCTGTGGGTCCAGCGAGGGTCCCGCAGTCTCCGGGGCGGGTCCCGCTCTATCCGGTGTGGATTTTGGGGAATGCGGGGGTGTCCTGCCCACGCGGAACGGGGGATGGCGATGCCCGAGGGGGGTCTGGCCTCCCCCGTGTCTCGGGGACAGGGGACAGTGCCCCGCGGGGTGGCGGTCACTGGAGCAGCACGGCCACGTGTCCCCGAGTGACTCGGGCCAGTCCAGGGCTGATCCGGACCCTGCGGGGGTGGGATTAGGGCTCCCCCCGCTCCCGGATCCGGGCCCGGCTTCCCGGGGAGGGGGGAAACTGAGGCACGGCTGCTCCGCTGTGCCCCCCCGGCTGTGCCCGGTGCAGGGGGAGGGTGGTGCCAGCCGGGCTGGGCCGAGCCGGACCGGGCTGGGCTGGGCCGGGCTGGGGGCTGCGCTCGCCCCTTCCCCCCGGGCCGGGCTCTGGGTTATGTAGGGCAGCGCTGGCGATTACGGGGCTTTCGGCATAAACCCGCGCAGATTGGATCACGCTGGATTAGGCTGCACGCTGCGCTCATCCTCCTGCCGGGGGGCGGGGAGGGACGGACAGACAGACAGACAGACAGACAGACAGACAGACGGGGGTCCCCATCGCCCTCCTGGGGCTGGGGCGGTGTCCGTGTGTCCGTCCGGTTGTTTGTCCGTCTGTTCGTGCAGGGGGTGAATTTCCATCTGTGCACTCGTGCAGCCGCTGTGCAGACACCCCTCCCCCATCTGTCTGTCCGTCTGTCTGTCTGTCTGTCCAGGGGTGGAGCCATCCATCCGCCATCCTGCCTTTCTGTCCGTCCATCATCCATCTGTCCATCTGTCCATCTGTCTGTCTGTCCCTCCATGCCTGTCCATCCCTCCATCCATGCCTGTCCATCCATCCGTCTGTCTGTCTGTCCATCTGTCCATTTGTCTGTCCATCCATCTCTATCCATCCATCTCCATCCATCC
>NW_026625028.1:0-1601 GCF_030028575.1 Malurus melanocephalus | reverse complement strand
GCAGGAATGGAGCAGTCCCAGTCTCTCCCAGTACAAACTGGAGGTCACTGGTTCAGGAATTGGGCAGTCCCAGTCTCTCCCAGTACAAACTGGTGCAGGACTGGGGCAGTCCCAGTCTCTCCCAGTACAAACTGGAGGTCGCTGGTGCAGGAATTGGGCAGTTCCAGTCTCTCCCAGTACAAACTGGAGGTCACTGGTTCAGGAATTGGGCAGTCCCAGTCTCTCCCAGTACAAACTGGGGGTCACTGGTGCAGGAATTGGGCAGTCCCAGTCTCTCCCAGTACAAACTGGAGGCTGCTGGCACACAGAGGGGTTGGTTCCAGTCTCTCCCAGTACAAACTGGGGGTCACTGGTGCAGGAACGGGGCAGTTCCAGTCTCTCCCAGTACAAACTGGTGCAGGAATGGGCAGTCCCAGTCTCTCCCAGTATGAGCTGGAGGTCGCTGATGCAGGAATTGGGCAGTCCCAGTCTCTCCCAGTACAAACTGGGGGTCACTGGTGCAGGACTGGGGCAGTTCCAGTCTCTCCCAGTACAAACTGGTGCAGGACTGGGGCAGTTCCAGTCTCTTCCAGTACAAACTGGAGGTCGCTGGTGCAGGACTGGGGCAGTCCCAGTCTCTCCCAGTACAAACTGGGGGTCACTGGTGCAGGAATTGGGCAGTTCCAGTCTCTCCCAGTACAAACTGGGGGTCACTGGTGCAGGAATTGGGCAGTTCCAGTCGCCCCCCAGTCCCTCCCAGTACAAACTGGAGGTCACTGGTGCAGGAAGGGGCAGTCCCAGTCTCTCCCAGTACAAACTGGAGGTCGCTGGTGCAGGACTGGGGCAGTTCCAGTCTCTCCCAGTACAAACTGGAGGTCACTGGTTCAGGAATTGGGCAGTTCCAGTCTCTCCCAGTACAAACTGGAGGTCGCTGGTGCAGGACTGGGGCAGTTCCAGTCTCTCCCAGTACAAACTGGTGCAGGACTGGGGCAGTCCCAGTCTCTCCCAGTACAAACTGGGGGTCACCGGTGCAGGAATGGGGCAGTTCCAGTCTCTCCCAGTACAAACTGGAGGTCGCTGGTGCAGGAATTGGGCAGTTCCAGTCGCCCCCCAGTCCCTCCCAGTACAAACTGGAGGCTGCTGGCACACAGAGGGGTTGGTTCCAGTCTCTCCCAGTACAAACTGGAGGTCACTGGTGCAGGAAGGGGCAGTCCCAGTCTCTCCCAGTACAAACTGGAGGTCACTGGTGCAGGAATGGGCAGTCCCAGTCCCTCCCAGTCCCTCCCAGTACAAACTGGAGGTCACTGGTGCAGGAATGGGGCAGTCCCAGTCTCTCCCAGTACAAACTGGTGCAGGAATTGGGCAGTTCCAGTCTCTCCCAGTACAAACTGGAGGTCGCTGGTGCAGGAATTGGGCAGTTCCAGTCTCTCCCAGTACAAACTGGAGGTCACTGGTGCAGGACTGGGGCAGTCCCAGTCTCTCCCAGTACAAACTGGTGCAGGACTGGGGCAGTCCCAGTCTCTCCCAGTACAAACTGGAGGTCACTGGTGCAGGACTGGGGCAGTCCCAGTCTCTCCCAGTACAAACTGGTGCAGAAAGGGGCAGTCCCAGTCCCCCCAGTC
>NW_026625027.1:18677-19821 GCF_030028575.1 Malurus melanocephalus | reverse complement strand
GGGATTGGGAGGGACTGGGAGGGAACTGGAAAGAACTGGGAGGGGATTGGGAGGGACTGGGAACTGATGGGGGGACTGGAAGAGAACTGGGAATGGCCACTGGTAGGGGACTGGGGGTTACTGGGAGGGATTGGCAGTGACTGGAAGAGAACTGGGAGATACTGGTGGCACTGGAAAGAGTCAAGGGGCAGTGGGAATCACCAGGAAAATGTTGGGAACAGAGTGGGGAGGTGCTGGGGGGCACTGGGAAGGTACTGGAAACTGAGGGGAGGCACTGGGAGGGTGCTGGGGGATGGCCGAGGGGTCACTGGTGTGAACTGGGGTCACTGGTTTGTGTCCCACAGGCCAACGGGGATGTGACGGTGTCGGTGCCCGACAGTCTCTACGTGGGGGGTGAGCACAGCGGTCCTGGGGGGATTTTGGGGAAATTTTGGGGGTCCTGGGTGGGGTCAGAGGGAGGTCCTGGGGAGGTTGAGGACGTTGGGGAGGTGTTGATGTTGTTTGGGGGTTCAAGGGAGGCCTTGGGCATGATTTGGGGGGGTCCAGAGGGGGTCCTGGTGGGGTTTTGGGGACCTGGGGATGGTTTTGGGGTCCCAGCCCCTCACTCACTCCTCAATGTTCCCCTCAGATGCTGCCGGACGCCCCGCAAACTGGGCCCCGGGGCGGAAGAAAAAGGATTTCTCCTGCAGTGACCGATTGGTGGGACCCCAAAACCCTCCCCCGGGAACCCCAAATCTCTGGGGCCCCACCCTGTGCCCCTCCCAGTGCCCCCAGTTGACTCCAGTGTTCCCAGTTCGCTCTCAACGCGGGGCTGCGGTTCCTGACTCCTGAGGAAAAGTTTCTAGGCTGGGCCCCGGCGCCCTTTGAGCTGCCGGCCTTCGACCCTGTGAGTGACCACTGACCCTATAAATGATCACTGACCCCATAAATGACCCCCTGAGCCTGTCCCCAACCCTGACCTTTGACCTTTGCCCCCAGCGCCACCTGGACGTCGATCCCCCCTCAGAACCCTCCATGGCCGAACTGGTGTCGGACAAACCCGAGGTGCTGCTGACYGTTGGCTTCCCTGGGGGTGAGTGACCACTGATCTTTGACCCCTACACTGACCACTGACCTGATTGTGATCCCTAAGGGGAAAAAAGGG
>NW_026625027.1:15340-17205 GCF_030028575.1 Malurus melanocephalus | reverse complement strand
TTCGTGTCCTGTGCCCGGGAGGCCGGGGTGCCCTGTCGGTGCCTCCGGTTCACGGCGAGTCTGGAACAAGCACGGCACAACTGCAGGGTGAGGAAGGGTCTGAGCGGGTCCTGAGGGGTTTGGGGTGAACCCTCAGCACCCCCTGAACYCCTTTCTTTGGGTTTTCACCCCAAAAAGTTCCGGGATATGACGCAGACCGGCCACGTCCCYGTCACGGACGCTGTTCTGTTCAGCTACAAGTGAGGAGGAACTGGGGGGATGAGAGGGTTTTGGGGGGTCTGAAGGGATTTGGGTGTGACTGGGGGGACCCAGAGGGAATTTTGGGGATCTGGGGCATTTTGGAGACCCCATGGGGAAGATCAAAAGAGGCCCTGGAGGGATTTTGGGGTATCTGAGGGGGATTTTGGGGTATCTGAGGTGTTGTGGGGGCTCTGTGAGGAGAGTTTGGAGAGGCTTTGATGAGGTTGGGATAATTTGGGGCTGGTTTGGAGTTTTTTGCTCTTCTCTCCATTATTTAGCCCCATTACTCTTTTTGTTCGTTCCATTTTCTCTATTTTTCATCTCTTTTTGCTGGTTTTCCCCTCACTTTACCCAATTCTGGGTCATTTTTCCTCATCTCTTCCCTCTCAGGAAACACTTTGTGGCCCCCGACCTCTCCGAAGGCTTCTCCCAAATCCTCCAGATCCCCTTCGTGCCCCATTTCGGGGACCCCCCAGACCCCCAACGCCGGCGCCTCTTCTTCCAATTCAGCGATGGATGAAACCCCTCCTTGAACCCCCAATAAAGGCATTGCCCTTCTCCCAAATTTTGGGAAAATTTGGCTCCAAATGGGGTTTATTGTNGTTTCCATGGATTCGCCCTCTGTGGAGAGAAGTGGACAAGGGCTGGGTCAGGGACACCCCAATGTCCCCAAATCCCCTCCAGTTTACCCCTATTTATGCCAAATTTTAAACTTTTTATCTATTTTCTCCTTTTTTACCTGATTTCCATCTGATTTCCACTTATTTTTTATCCCCAATTCCTTAATTCTAACTTACTTTCACTGTTTTTCTCGGATTTTTAACCCATTTGTGCTCAACTTCCCCTGCATTTACCTAATTCCCCACATTTTGCTCCATTTGCCACATTTTTTTCTTCTACTCCTTCCATTTTTGCCCCTTTTGCCAAATTCCACCCATTTTTACCACTTTTCCCCGGGTTTTTTTGCCCAATTCTCTTATTTTTTCTTCCTTTCTTCTACTTCCACCCTACATCCCCCAACTTTTAACCATCTACCGTAATTCGGCTCAATTTTTACGCCTCCCGTCTCCCCCTCCATTTTGCCCCTTTGGTCCCCATTTTTGCCAAACTCCACCCATTTTTACCACTTCTTCCCAGTTTTTTTKCCMAATTTTTTTATTTTTCCTTCCTTTCTTCCACTTCCACCCTACATCCCCCAATTCGGCTCAATTTTTACACCTCCCTACTCCCCCTCCATTTTGCCCYGTGTTTCCCTCTGCCACRTCCCCTATGTCACCCACCCYRTTCTCCATTTTGGAGACACCGAGSTGTCCCCCTGCTGTCCCCAAGTGTCCCCAAATGTCCCCAGGTACTCACGGAGCTCGTTGAACAGAAAAGCCTCCTGATACTCCCTCATGTATTGGGTGGAGCGCGACTCGTCCAGGAACAGGGAATACACGCGCTTGATGTCCTCCACCCCCACCTCCGTTCCCTGGAGGGAATATAAATGTCAGAAGGGACCACAAAATATTTCAACTTATGTTTCTCACTCTCTTTTCCTATTTCCTGCCCTTTTTCCCCTCACATTTCTCACTCTTTTCCTATTTCCTGCCCTTTTTCCCCTCACATTTCTCACTCTTTTCCTA
>NW_026625027.1:12111-13335 GCF_030028575.1 Malurus melanocephalus | reverse complement strand
ATGGTTTTTGGGATTGTCAGGGTGTTTGGGGTATGTCAGGAAGGGTTTTTGGGGTACCAGGGTGTATTTTGGGGTACCAGGGTGGATTTTGGGGTGCCAAGGTGGATTTTTGGGGTGTCTCACCGAATTTTGAGGATCTGCCGTGTCTCCTTGTCCCCGTACGGCGCCGTGGCGATGGTTTTTGGGATTGTCAGGGTGTGTTTGGGGTGTGTCAGGGAGGGTTTTTGGGGTACCAGGGTGGTTTTTGGGGTGCCAGGGTGTATTTTGGGGTACCAGGGTGGATTTTAGGGTGCCAGGGTGGATTTTGGGGTGCCAGGGTGGATTTTCGGGGTGTCCCACCGGATTTTGAGGATCTGCCGCGTCTCCTTGTCCCCGTTTGGGGCCGTGGCAATGGTTTTTGTGATGTTAGGGTGTGTTTGGGGTATGTCAGGGAGGGTTTTTGGGGTACCAGGGTGTATTTTGGGGTGCCAGGGTGGATTTTGGGGTACCAGGGTGGTTTTTGGGGTGCCAGGGTGGATTTTGGGGTGCCAGGGTGGATTTTCAGGGTGTCCCACCGGATTTTGAGGATCTGCTGCGTCTCCTTGTCCCCGTTTGGAACCATGGCGATGGCTTTTGGGATTGTCAGGGTGTGTTTGGTGTGTGTCAGGAAGGGTTTTTGGGGTGTCAGGGTGGATTTTGGGGTACCAGGGTGGATTTTTGGGGTGCCAGGGTGGATTTTGGGGTGTCAGGGTGGATTTTGGGGTACCAGGGTGGATTTTTGGGGTGTCCCACCAGATTTGAGGATCTGCCGCGTCTCCTTGTCCCCATACGGTGCCGTGGCGATGGCTTTGGGGATTGTCAGGGTGTGTTTGGGGTGTGTCAGGGAGGGTTTTTAGGGTGTCAGGGTGGATTTTGGGGTGCCAGGATGGATTTTTGGGGTGTCTCACCGGATTTTGAGGATCTGCCGCGTCTCCTTGTCCCCGTACGGCGCCGTGGCGATGATCAGCAGCCGGTCCAGCAGGTCCAAGGGGAGCCCGTGGGGGCTGCGGTGTGCGGTGCCCCGGATCCTGAGGGGGTTCAGGTGAATTTTGGGGGTGTTCAGGTGATATTTTGGGGTGCCCAGGTGTGCCCAGGTGTGCTCAGGTACCTGGTGATGCCGCGGTTGGTGGCCATGATCAGCACCGGGGCCATGTCGCTCTCCAGGGCGCGGTTGAGGAACGAGAAACTCTCGATGTCCAACATGTG
>NW_026625027.1:6886-10352 GCF_030028575.1 Malurus melanocephalus | reverse complement strand
GATTTGGGGGACCCCCACTCACCCCGCCTGCACCTTCTCCTTGCTCAGGGCCTCGATCATCTTCGCCCCCAGATCGTAAATGGTTTCCATTTCTGTTGTTTTCAGTGTCAGCTTCCCCACCTTCGTCCCCTGCCAGGAAGAGGAAGGTTTGGGGGTCCCTGAGGGGATTTTGGGGTTCCCCGAGGTGATTTTGGGGTCTCTGAAAGGATTTTGGGGTCCCCAAGGGGATTTTGGGGTCTCCTCTCACCGTGCCGGTGGCCGGGCGGTCGATCTGGATCTCCACCACCTCCCCCTCGATGATCTCCGTCTCCTCCCTGTGAGGGAAAAAAAGGGGGAAAACCCCCCAAAAATGAGAGGGGAGACCCCAAAATAGGGGTGGAGACCCCAAAATTGGGGTGGGGACTCTAAAATCTGAGTGGGGAACCCCAAAATCTGAAATCAGAGTGGAAAAACCAAAACACAAAGAGGAAAATAAAACCAAGAATCATAAACACAAAATACCGTCTTGGTACCCCAAAATTTGCTCAGAGAGGACCTTGAAAGTGGGGAGAGGACCCCAAAATTGGGGAGAGGACCCCAAATCTGAATAGGACACCCCAAAATCTGAAACCACGGTGGGAAAACCAAAACAAATGTCAAAGAGAAAAAAAAATTAGAAGTCAGAAACACAAAATATGGCATTGGGATCCCAAAATTTGCTGGGAGAGGACCCTGAAAGTGGGGTGAGGACCCCAAAATTGAGGAGAGGACCCCAAATCTGACCGAGACACCTCAAAATCTGAAACCAGGAAAACCAAAACATACTTCAAAGAGAAAAAAAACAACAAGAGGACCCTGAAAGTGGGGGGAGGACCCCAAAATTGGGGTGGAGAACCCAAAATTGGGGTGGAGAACCCCAAAATTGGGGTTTGAACCCCAAATCTGACCGAGACACCCCAAAATCCGAAATCACAGTGAGAAAACCAAAACAGATCTCAAAACGAATGGGAAAACCACGAACGGGAGGAACAAAAAAAGGTGTGGGGACCCCAAAATTGGGGGGGAGACCCCAAAATTGGGGTGAGGACCCCAAATCTGAACAGAGCACCCCAAATTATGAAACCACAGTGAGAAAACCAAAACAGATCTCAAAACCAACATGAAAACCATAAACGGGAGGAACAGAAAAAGATGTGGAGACCCCAAAAAGAGAAGTGGGACCCCCAAAATTTGGGGGGGACCCCCCGAAAGGGCCCCGTACTTGATGCGGACGCCGATGGAGCGGCGGAAGGCCTGGGTCAGCGCCTCGGTGCGCGACATCTCCAGAGAGAAAATCTCACTGCCCGCGATGGCCGTGAACGGAGTGTCGGGGCCCAGAGCCTGCGCCATCCCTGCGGGGAAAAACGGGGAATTTGGGGGTTTGGGGGGATTTTGGGGGGTTTTGGAAGGATTTGGCGGGATTTTTGGGATGATTTTGGGTATTTTTGGGGTATTTTTGGGGTCACACACCCATGGCAATTGCCGTTTCCTCCATCCCAGGCTGTCCAGTGATGAGGATGGGATTGGGGATATTTTTGGGATAATTTTGGGTGTTTTTGGGATAATTCTGGGTATTTTTAGGATATTTTGGGGATAATTTGGGTTTTTTTGGGGTCACACACCCATGGCAATGGCCGTTTTCCCCGTCCCAGGCTGTCCAGCGATGAGGACGGGATTTGAGGGTATTTTTGGGATAATTTTGGGTACTTTTAGGATTTTTTCGGGGTCACACACCCATGGCAATGGCCGTTTTCCCCGTCCCCGGCTGTCCAGCGATGAGGATGGGATTGGGGATATTTTTGGGATAATTTTGGGTAGTTTCAGGGTATTTTTGGGATCACACACCCATAGCAATGGCTGTTTTCCCCGTCCCAGGCTGCCCAGCGATGAGCACGGGATTGGAGGTATTTTTCGGATAATTTTAGGTATTTTTGGGATGATTTGGGGTACTTTTAGGATTTTTTTAGGATCACACACCCATGGCAATGGCCGTTTTCCCCGTCCCTGGCTGTCCAGCGATGAGCACGGGATTGGGGATATTTTTGGGATATTTTCGGGATAATTTTGGGTATTTTTAGGGTATTTTTAGGATCACACACCCATGGCAATGGCCGTTTTCCCTGTCCCAGGCTGTCTGGCGATGAGCACAGGATTTGGGGTATTTTGGGGATAATTTTGGGTATTTTTGGGATGATTTGGGGTATTTTTAGGATCACACACCCATAGCAATGGCCGTTTTCCCCGTGCCAGGCTGTCCAGCGATGAGCACGGGATTTGAGTGTATTTTTGAGATAATTCTGGGTATTTTTAGGATATTTTTGGGATAATTTGGGGTATTTTTGGGGTCACACACCCATGGCAATGGCCGTTTTCCCCGTCCCAGGCTGTCCAGCGATGAGCACGGGATTGGGGATATTTTTGGGATAATTTTGGGTATTTTTGGGGTTTTTTTGGGATCACACACCCATGGCATTGCCGTTTTCCCTGTCCCCGGCTGCCCAGCGATGAGGATGGGATTTGAGGGCATTTTTGGGATAATTTTGGGTATTTTTAGGGTATTTTTGGGGTCACACACCCATGGGATTGCCATTTTCCCTGTCTGCAGCTGCCCGGCGATCAGGACGGGATTTGGGGTATTTTTGGGATGATCTGGTGTTATTTTTGGGGTTTTTTCGGGGTCACACCCCCATGGCAATGGCCCTTTTCCCCATCCCAGGCTGTCCAGCAATGAGGACAGGATTTGAGTGTATTTTTGGGATAATTTTGGGTACTTTTAGGATTTTATTTGGGTCACACACCCATGGCAATGGCCGTTTTCCCCGTCCCCGGCTGCCCAGCGATGAGGATGGGATTGGGGATATTTTTGGGATAATTCTGGGTATTTTTGGGATGATTTGGGGTATTTTTAGGATTTTTTATGATTACACACCCATGGCAATGGCCGTTTTCCCCGTCCCTGGCTGTCCAGCGATGAGGACGGGATTTGAGGATATTTTTGGGATAATTTTGGCTATTTTTAGGGTATTTTTATGATCACACACCCATGGCAATGGCCGTTTTCCCCGTCCCTGGCTGTCCAGCGATGAGGATGGGATTTGAGGGTATTTTTGGGATATTTTTGGGATAATTTTGGGTATTTGGGGGGTTTTTTAGGATAACACACCCATGGCAATGGCCGTTTTCCCCGTGCCAGGCTGTCCAGCGATGAGCACGGCGCGTCCGGCGATTTTCCCTTCCTTGATCATCTCCAGGATGACGCCGGCGGCGCGCCGGGCCGAGAGCTGCCCCACCATTCCCTGCGACACCTGGGGGGGACATGGAGAGGGTGAACCCCCAAATTCCGGGGCTGCAGACCCCCCCCAAAAGGTGCAGACCCCTCCCCAAATCCGGGTACCTGTCGTGGTTCCAGGGCATCGTCCAGGCCCAGCCCGCGGATGTGGGAGTGGGC
>NW_026625027.1:3983-5239 GCF_030028575.1 Malurus melanocephalus | reverse complement strand
CGCTCCCGCGCTGCCCTCGCGCTCTCCCGGCCGGAAGTGGTGTGAGGGGCCGGAAGAGCGGGGCTAAGGCGGGGCGGGAGCGGCCGCTCTGGCCGCGCCTCTCGATGGTGCGCGGTCCTCCAGCACCGCCGGGGGCCCCTTGTGGGGAGGGGAGCGGCCCCAAAACCCCAAAACCGACCCCAGAACCAATCCCAGAACCCCAAAAGCGGCCCCAAAACCCCAAAAACGACCCCAAAACCGATCCCAGAACTGATCCCAGAACCCCAAAAGCGGCCCCAAAAGCCCAAAAACGACCCCAAAACCGATCCCAGAACCCCAAAAGCGGCCCCAAAACCACAAAAACGACCCCAGAACCGATCCCAGAACCCCAAAAGTGGTCCCAGAACCCCAAAAGCAGCCCCATAAGCGGCCCCATAACACCAATAACGACCCCAAAACCCCAAAACCGACCCCAGAACTGATCCCAGAACCCCGAAAGCGGCCCCAAAACCGCAAAAGCGACCCCAGAACCCCAAAAGTGGCCCCAGAACCCCAAAATCGGCCCCAGAACCCACCCTTAACCTGCCCCCAAACCCCACAAATGCCCCATAGATGCTTCACGCGGCCATGATTCCCCATAATCAGCCCCATAGCCTACCCCATAACTGCCCCACAACCCCATCACCAGCCCCATAACCGGCCCCATATCTAATCCCATATCCATCCCCATATCCTGCCCCACATCCGCCCCATAACCAGCCCCACATCCCGCCCCACAGCCCCATATCCAGCCCCATAACCAGTCCCATACCCAGCCCCACATCCAGCCCCATATCCAATCCCATATCCAGCCCCACAACCAGCCCCATACCTGCCTCACATCCAGCCCCATACCCAGCCCCATATCCAGCCCCACACCTGCCCCATCACCCCATATTCAACCCCATATCCAGCCCCATACCCTGCCCCACATACAGCTCCATATCCGCCTCATATCCAGCTATCCATCCCCATAACCAACCCCATATCCGTCCCATAACCAGCCCCATATCCAACCCCATACCCACCCCATACCCTCATCTCCAACCCCATATCCATCCCCATATCCAACCCCATATCCAGCCCCATAACCCCATATCCAACCCCATATCCATCCCTATATCTGCCCCACACCAGCCCCATAACCCCATATCCAATCCCATATCCAATCCCATATCCAATCCTATATCCAATCCCATACCCAGCCCTTCCCCCACCCGTGTCCCCACCATTTCCCC
>NW_026625027.1:0-2070 GCF_030028575.1 Malurus melanocephalus | reverse complement strand
GGGGTCCTGTGTCCTCCCCTCGTGATTTCCCCCTCCCCGTTTTGGGGGTCCCGCTGACCCCTCCCCATTTTTGGGGTCTCCCCCATTATCGGTGTCCCCCCAACGACCCCTCCCCATTTTTTGGGTTCCCGTGACCCCCTCCCCAGATTTTTGGGTTCCCACTGACCCCTCCCCATTTCGGGGGTCCCGTTGTGTTTTTTGGGGGTCCCGTGACACCCCCTCCCCAATTTTGGGGTCCCCCAGATGCCATTGGCCCACAGTGTGGGGTTGGATGATTTGGGGAGGGGTCCTGTCCTGTTCTGAGGGTCCCACCCCCTCCATGCTGACCCCTCCCCATTTCGGGGGTCCCATTCTGTTTTTTGGGGGTCCCCACTGACCCCTCCCCAATTTCGGGGTCCCCCAGATGCCGCTGGCCCGCAGCGTGTCCGTCAGTTCCGTTATGGGGTTGGATGATTTGGGGAGGGGTCCCGTTCTGTTTTTGGGGTCTCTGCTGACCCCTCCCCATTTTGGGGTCCCCACTGACCCCTCCCCAATTTCGGGGTCCCCCAGATGCCGCTGGCCCGCAGCGTGTCCGTCAGTTCCCTGCCGGGCTTGGAGGATTTGGGGAGGGGTCCCGTGCTGGTTTTGGGGTCCCGCTGACCCCTCCCCATTTTTGGGGGTCCCCACTGACCCCTCCCCATTTTAGGGGGTCCCGTGCTGTTTTTGGGTCCCCACTGACCCCTCCCCATTTTGGGGGTCCCCACTGACCCCTCCCCAATTTTGGGGTCCCCCAGATGCCGCTGGCCCGCAGCGTGTCCGTCAGTTCCCTGCCGGGTTTAGATGATTTGGGGAGGGGTCCCGTGCTGTTTTTGGGGTCCCACTGACCCCTCCCCATTTTGGGGGTCCCCACTGACCCTTCCCCATTTTTGGGGGTCCCGTTCTGTTTTTTGGGGTCCCCAGATGCCGCTGGCCCGCAGCGTGTCCGTCAGTTCCGTTATGGGGTTGGAGGATTTGGGGAGGGGTCCTGTGCTGTTTTTGGGGTCCCACTGACCCCTCCCCATTTTGGGGGTCCCATTCTGTTTTTGGGGGTCCCCGCTGACCCCTCCCCATTTTTGGGGGTCCCACTGACCCCTCCCCAATTTCGGGGTCCCCAGATGCCGCTGGCCCGCAGCGTGTCCGTCAGTTCCCTGCCGGGATTGGATGATTTGGGGAGGGGTCCCGTGCTGGTTTTGGGTTCCCTGCTGACCCCTCCCCATTTTTGGGGGTCCCATTCTGTTTTTTGGGGGTCCCCACTGACCCCTCCCCAATTTTGGGGTCCCCAGATGCCGCAGCGTGTCCGTCAGTTCCGTGTGGGGGTTGGATAATTTGGGGAGGGGTCCCGTGCTGTTTTTGGGTTCCCTGCTGACCCCTCCCCATTTTGGGGGTCCCTGCTGACCCCTCCCCATTTTTGGGGGTCCCATTCTGTTTTTTGGGGTCCCCCAGATGCCGCTGGCCCGCAGCGTGTCCGTCAGTTCCCTGCCGGGTTGGAGGATTTGGGGAGGGTCCCAATGACCCCTCCCCATTTTTGGGGGTCCCATTCTGTTTTTTGGGGGTCCCCACTGACCCCTCCCCAATTTTGGGGCCCCCAGATGCCGCTGGCCCGCAGCGTGTCCGTCAGTTCCCTGATGGGGTTGGATGATTTGGGGAGGGGTCCCGTGCTGTTTTTGGGGTCTCTGCTGACCCCTCCCCATTTTTGGGGGTCCCCACTGACCCCTCCCCATTTTTGGGGGTCCCGCTCTGTTTTTTGGGGGTCGCCACTGACCCCTCCCCAATTTTGGGATCCCCAGATGCCGCTGGCCCGCAGCGTGTCCGGCCGGGATTGGATGATTTGGGGAGGGGTCCCGTGCTGGTTTTGGGTTCCCTGCTGACCCCTCCCCATTTTTGGGGTCCCATTCTGTTTTTGGGGGTCCCCGCTGACCCCTCCCCAATTTTGGGGTCCCCCAGATGCCGCTGGCCCGCAGCGTGTCCGTCAGTTCCCTGCCGGGTTTGGAGGATTGGGGGGGTCCCGGCGCCCCCGATAACGTCGTGCTGTTCGAGGTGGCGTGGGAGGTG
>NW_026625026.1:18728-20505 GCF_030028575.1 Malurus melanocephalus | reverse complement strand
AGGACCCATCTTGGTTTGGGGCTCCCCGAGTGCAGCAAACGGGAGAGTTCCCGGCTCCGAGAGGCCCCAGCACAGGGAGGTCGCTGTCGCAGCTGCTGCGGCCCAGGAGAGCTCCGAGGGTCTCACTCGGGGCCGCTGTTTATAGGGCCCCAAAAGATGGGCTTTAGTCACAGGCATTTTCCATCCTGGCCCCAGCTCGGGTCCGTGACTTTATGGGGAAGGCTGACAACAAAAATATGATCCCACTTGGGATGTTATTCAGGCATGGAGAAATAAATCTTCCAGGGGTGTTGGGTAAAAAGCAGGAGCTCGCTGGAGAGCAGCAGTTCCTGGAGCAGTGTTTGGGATAAGCTCCAGGGGATCCCCACCACACCCAGCACTACAAGCTCCTTTAAGGGCTGGATCTTGACCCCTTGGAGAAGGTTTTTAGGGAGACCTCCTCTCAACAAACCCTTTGTAAGGTGAGCTTTGCCCCCTTAAAGGACTTTTTGGGGTCCCTCCTCACTCCAGGTCCCTTTTAATGCGGGGTTTGCCCTCCCATTACAGGGGTTTGGGGCTCTCCAACAGTTCAAACCCTATTTAATTGCCTCCCCAACCCTAAAAGTCCTTTTAAAGGGTTTTTCCCACCTTTTTAAGGATTTTTGCTAAGCCCCAGCACACCAAACCCCCTTTAAAGGGCTCCTTCTCTCCCCTCAATTTTGTTTTGGTTGAGTCCCTCTACCATCACCACTTTAACAACTCGCCTTTGAGTCTCTTCCATAAACCTTTTAAAAGGGCAATGCCCCGGGAGGTTTTGGGGGGTTCCTGAAGAAGTTTTGGGGGTCCCAGAGGAGATTCCGACATCCCGGAGTATTTCTTGGAGGTTCCCAATAGATTTTTGGCATCCTGAATGTGGTTTTGAGGGTCCCAGTGCGATTTTGGGGGTACCCTTGTGTTATACATGGGGGTGCCTGGGGCATTTTAGGGGCCCCAGGGAGGGGACTGAAAGTTTCCAAAGAGATTTTGGCGGTCTTGAGTGGATTTTAGGAGGTCCCAGTGGGGTTTTTGGGAACCCCAGGGGATGTTCAGAGGGGTCACAGTGGGGTTTTGGGGGTTCACAGAGTATTGGGAGGGGGATTTGGGAGGTTCTGTGGGGATTTTGGGGGTTCCATGGGGATTTTGGGGTTTCTGGAGGGAATTGAGGGGTTTTGGCGTTACCTGAGCAATGCTGATGACAGAGATGGGGATCCTGTGCCGAGCATAAACCTCATTCTGCATGGGCAGCGTCAGCATGTTCAGGGAGATGCTGGGGGGTTCTCATGGTCATAACCACAGTCATGGTCATCTCATTGTAATGGTCATCTCATGGTCATGGTCATCTCATGGTCATGGTCATGGTCATCTCATGGTCAATGTCCTGCCACAGCCATTCCATGGTCAGGGTCATTTCCTCATCACCATCATCTCATGCTCATCGTCATTTCATTATAATGGGCATGGTCATCTCATGGTCTTGGTGGCCATGGTCATGCTGTGATCATCTCATGGTCATCTCTGCTCCTGGTGCCCCCATCCCTGGCCCCAGAGTCCCCATCCCGGTCCCCCATTCCCATTCCTGGCTCCCAGAGAGGAACTGCCGGACACCAGAGGAGRGAACCAGGATTTATTGCCCCAAGCAGGATTGATTGCCCAAAGCAGGATATTTTCACACCAGAATTAAAGCATTGGGAATATTTGTGGTGCTTGGCTTTCAGACATGGGAAAACAGGGAATTGATGCATGGAGATGAGCTGCAGGA
>NW_026625026.1:13298-16672 GCF_030028575.1 Malurus melanocephalus | reverse complement strand
CCACAGGAATTATGTTCCCAAGTCCTCCGTTCCCAAATCCCCAATTCCCACAGGGATTCTGCCCCCACCTTTGCGCTTCAGCTCCTCCTGCCCATATCTGACGTATTCCTGGAGCTCTTCCCTGCAGGTGTGCTCCACGTAATCCATCCAATGCTCTAAATAGTTATTGTCAGCATTCCAGCGCCTCGTGGTGACCTGGGCAGCGCTGTCGGCCGCCACGAAGCTCTTGGATCCCGGATCGAAGGAGATGAAATCCCGCCCATCGTAACCGTGCCGACTGGATCCACGGACACTCCCGTCGGACAGGAGGTCACAGCCATGAACCCAGTGCAGTGTGTGCAGACCTGGAGGGGATTGAACCCACAGAGAGCCATGGAATTGTGTCCCAGCCCCACAGAGCCCCATTCCAGCCCTATGGAGCCCCAGAGTCTGATGGGAGACCCACAGAGCCTCATCCCATCCCCTTGGATCCTCATGGATCCACATCCCAAACCCATGGATCACAAGATATCCCACACCAGCCTGATGGATCCCCATCTCAGCCCCTCGGAGCCCCGTGAATCCACAACCAACCCCCACAGATCCTATCCCAACTCTGTGGATCCCCATCCCAGCCCCACAGTTCCCATTCCAGCTCCGTGGATCCCCATCCCAGGCCATGGAACTACCCACCCCCACAGATCCCAATCCTAACCCCATAGATCCCCATTCCAGTCCCATAGTTTCCATTTCAACCCCATCCCAGCCCTGGCTCCCCCCACTCACCCCCGCTCTGGTTGTACCGGCCCCGTGCTGTCTCCAGGTTCTCAGCGTCCACGAGCTGGTTCCTCTTGGAGATCTCAGTCACCCTATCCCAATATCCCGTTTCGGGTCCGTTCTTCATCCACGGTGTCAGCGGCTCCATCCGGCCCCGCTCGCTGTCGTAGCGCTCAAAGGGGATCCCATCCAGGTACCCCATGACCATGAACTGGGGGACCCCCGGGCCGGGCTCCGACACCGCCACACTCCGGTAACACAGGGAGTGGAGAACTGGGGGGACACGGAGATTTGGGGGGTCTGGGCGGTCACGGATCAATGAAAGGGGGAATGGGAGAGCTGGAAAGGGATTTGGGGATGCCAGGGCAAGGAGAGGGGGGTACAGGAGAGAGTTGGGGGGTGGGACCAGAAGGCCCCTGTTCCAAGGAAAGGGGATCCAGGGGTCCCCAGTGTCAAGGAAAGAGGGGTCAAAGTGTGGGGAGAGCTGGGATACCTGGGAAACGGGGTCCTGGATGTGCTTGATGCAAAGAGGGGGCTGGGGGCTGGGAAAAGCAGGAGTGGGGTCCAGGGTCAAGGAAAAAGAGAGACTGGGGAAAGCGGGATGGGCTGGGAAAGGGGGTGCAGGGGGGGATTGGGGCAGGATAAGGGAGTGCGGGGGGGTCCAATGCCTCGGAATGGAAGTTCAGGGGGGAACTTCCTGGGAATTACCCTGGATCTCCCCTGGAACCCCATCTGATCCTCCCAGGAATCCTTCAGAACCCCCAGGGACACCCCCACAGGACACACAGGGGGTGGGGAATTGGGAGGACGCAGAGAGTGGCAGGATCTGGCATCATCCAAGGGTCAGGAAGTGGAACTGGGAGAGCTGGAAAGGGTCCAAGGTTCAAGGAAGGGACTGGGAGAGGCGGGATGGGGGATCCAGGGGTTCCCTGTCCCCCAGGAAAGGGGAATCCAGGGGTCCCCGGTGCTGAGGGAAGTGGGGTCTGTGGGCTGGGAGAGGCAGGAGTGGGGGTGCAGGGGGTCCCGGGGTCACGGCAAAGGGGGATCTGTGGGCTGGGAGGGGCGGGCGGATCCCGGGGGCGCCGTTTGGGAGATGGGAAAGTGACCAAGGGAACAAGGAGGGGGAGGGGACGGGTGGGGGTGGGGAGGAAGAGGAATCCCAGGGAATTCATCTGGATCCCCGCCGCTGTGAGGACCAGACCCCGCTGAGGAGGTGCTGGGAGTGGAGAACGGGAGGGATGCCGAAATTCGGGAAATCTGGAGAGCCCAAAGGTCAAGGAAAAGGGCGGGGCTGGGGTCTGGGAATGGGGGGGGATGCCCGGGAAGGAGGTGCAGGGATGTTCCAGGGCCGAATAAGGGGGAGCAGTGGGATCTCAGTGCCCGGGAATGGGGGTGCAGGAGAGTCCCAGGGTACTGACGTGGGACAGGGGGATGCCGCTGTCTAGAAACGGGGGTTCATGGGGGTCCCGGTGCTGGGGAGGGGGAAGGATTGGGGTCACGGTACCAAAAATGGGTGTTCAGGGGGGTTCCATTCCCGGGAATGGAGGTTTCAGGGGATTCCCGGTGGCCGGAAATGGAAGTTTAGGGGTGTCCCTGTGCTGGGGAATTGCGGTTCAGGGGGTTCCCGGGGTTCCCGGGGCCGGGGGTCCCACTCACCTCTCGTCGCTCCCCCCGGGTCCCCCAGGAGCGCCAGGAGCCCCAAGAGCACCCCCAGAGCCGGCGGTGGAGCCATCAGAGCCGTTACAGATCGATCTCTGTGGCGCAGTTCGGGAGATGCGAAAGCGAAAGGGATCGAGGGAACGAAGAGTGGGGGGGGGAAGGGGAATTCCAGGGAATTCATCTGGATCCAACTGGATCCCCACTGCGATCCCCCTGAGACACCCTGGGACTCGCGGGACCCGCCAGAGCCCCCTTTCAGGAAGCGCCAGGAATAGAGAACTGGGGAGACTCGGAAACTTGGGAGATCTGGGGGGTCTGAAAGCCAAGGAAAAGGGCGGGTCTGGGGTCTGGGAAAGGCGGGATGGCCGGGAAGGGGGTGCAGGGGTTGCAGGTGCAGGATGAGGGGGTGCAGGAGGGTCCCGGTGTCCAGAAATGGGGATTCGGGGGGGTCCTAGTGCCCAGGAATGGGGTACAGGGGGGTTCCCATGCCACGGAATGAGGATTCAGAGGAGTTTCCTTCCGGCGACTTGGGGTTCAATAGGGCCTCAGTTAAACGTGAAAATTCAGGGGTGTCCCAGTGTTCCCAATCCAGGGTTCAGGTGCCATACCCCTGTCCAGATAAGGGGGTTCAGGGGGATCCCCGCTCCAATAAGCGGTGGAGGGGTTCTGGTGCTGGGAACGGGGTGCAGCGGGTCCCAGTACCCAGGAATGGGGCTTCAGGGGGGTCCCAGTGGCAAATAAGGGGGTATGGGGAGGGGTCCCAATGGACGGAAATGAACATTCAAGGGCATCCCCGTTCTCACGAATGGGGGTTCAGTGGATTCTGATGCCCGGGAATGGGGGTTCAGGGGGCCCAGGAGCTCAGCAATGGAAGTGCAGAGGGGTCCCGGTGCTGGGGATGGGGCTGCAGAGGGTTATTGGTACAGGATAAAGGGGTGTGGGGGGTCCCGGTGCTGGAT
>NW_026625026.1:9658-10849 GCF_030028575.1 Malurus melanocephalus | reverse complement strand
GATCGGTCTGTGATGGCTCCAGCGCCGGGTCTGGGGGTGCTCTTGGGGCTCCTGGCGCTCCTGGGGGCCCCGGGGGGAGCGACGAGAGGTGAGTGGGACCCCCGGCACCGGGACCCCCCTGAACAGCAATTCCCCAGCACCGGGACAGCTCTGAACTTCCATTTCCGGCCACCGGGAACCCCTGAAACCTCCATTCCCGGGAATGGAACCCCCCTGAACACCCATTTTTGGTACCGTGATCCCCTTGTATCCTCTTCCCCAGCACCGGGACCCCCTGAACCCCCATTCCTGGGCACGGGAACCCCCGTGAACCTCTAATTCCGGATACAGGGACACACCTTTAACCCTGTCAGTACCCTGGGACTCTCCTGCACCCCCATTCCCGGCCGCGGGCATCCACTGCACCCCCTTATTCGGCACTGGGACATCACTGCACCCCCTTCCCGGGCATCCCCCGCTTGCAGACCCCAGCCCCGCCCTTTTCCTCGACCTTTGATCTCCCCAGATCTCTCGAATTTCCGGGTCCCTCCTCGCCCAGTTCTCTATCTCCGGCTTTTCCTGAGATGGGGCTCCAGTGGGTCCTGGAGGGGTCCCAAGTGGTTGTCACGGAGTCCCACGCGTGTCGAAGCGGCGGGGATCCCGTGGGATCCAGATGAATTCCCTGGAATTCCCCTTTTCCCTCCATCCCCCGTTCTCCCCGCGCTTCCTCGGTCACTTTCGCGTCTCCCAAACTGCGGCACCGGGATCCGCCCGGTGACTGCCCCGGCACCGGGACCCCCCTGAACCCCCATCCCTGGGTACTGGGACCCCCCTGGAACGTCCATTTCCGGTCATCGGTACCCCCTGAACCCCCTTATCCAGCACCGGGACACCCCTGCAATCCTTCTCAGGCATTCCCAGCTCTTGGATTCCCCCTTTTCCTTGATCCCGGGACTCCCTGCACCCCCATTCCTGCCTCTCCCAGCCCCGAGACCCCACTTCCCTCAATACCGGGGACCCCTGGAACCCCCTGTTCCTGGGCACAGGGACCCCCTGGATCCCCCATCCCGCCTATCCCGGTCCTTTCCTTGAACCCTGGACCATTCCCGGCTCTCCGCTTCCTGACCCTCGGACACCGCCGGACCCCGCCAATCTCTGCGTTGTCCCCCCGTTTCTCCACCCCATGCGCTTCCTGCGGGGGGTTCTTGGGGG
>NW_026625026.1:6391-8583 GCF_030028575.1 Malurus melanocephalus | reverse complement strand
CTCAGTCACTTCTGCTTTCCCATCTCCCAAACTGCACCCCAGGGATCCGCCCGCCCCTCCCAGCCCACAGACCCCGCCTTTGCTGTGACCCCGGGACCCCCTGCACCCCCACTCCTGCCTCTCCCAGCACCCAGACCCCATTTCCCTCAGCACCGGGGACCCCTGGATTCCGCTTTCCTGGGGGACAGGGATCCCCTGGATCCCCCATGCCCCCTCTCCCAGTTCCAACCTTGGACCCATCCCGGCTCTCCCAGCTCTGCTTCCTGACCCTCAGACACCTCCAGACCCCTCCAATCTCTGGGTCCCCCCAATTCCTCACACCCTGTGCTTCCTGTGTGGGTTCCCGGGGGGTCCAGAAGGGTCCCTGGGGTGGTCAAATGGGGTTCCAGGGGAGATCCAGGGGAATTCCCAGGAATGTCCCCCCCTGAACTTCCATTCCGAGGCACTGGGACCCCCCCTTGCTCTCCCTTATCCTGCCCCAATCCCCCCTGCACCCCCTTTCCCAGCCATCCCGCTTTCCCCAGTCCCTCTTTTTCCTTGACCCTGAGACGCTCTGGACCCCCATTCCTGCTTTTCCCAGCCCCCAGCCCCCTCTTTGCATCAAGCACATCCAGGACCCTGTTTCCCAGGTATCCCAGCTCTCCCCACCCTGTGACCCCTCTTTCCTTGACACTGGGGACCCCCGGACCCCCTTTCCTTGGCACAGGGACCCTTTGGTCCCACCCACCATCCCTCTCCTGTACCCCCCTCTCCTTGGCCCTCGCATCCCCAAATCCCTTCCCAGCTCTCCCATTCCCCCTTTCATTGATCCATGATCCCCCAGACCCCCCAAATCTCCGTGTCCCCCCAGTTCTCCACTCCCTGCGTTATCAGCACGTGGCGGTGTCAGAGCCTGGCCCGGAGCTCCCCCAGTTCATGGTCATTGGGTACCTGGATGGGATCCCCTTCGTGCGCTACGACAGCGAGCGGGGCCGGATGGAGCCGCAGACACCATGGATGAAGGACGGACCCGAGCCGGGATATTGGGATAGGGAGACTGAGATCTCCAAGAGTCACCAGCATGTGACTGCTGCTGATCTGGAGACGCTGCGGGGCCAGTACAATCAGAGCAGGGGTGAGTGGGGGGAGCTGGCGGTGGGTTGGAATCTGTGAGGCTGGGATGGGATCTGTGGGTCTGGAATGATGATCTGTGGAACTGGAATGGGAACTATGGGACTGGGATGGGGATCTGTGGGGTTGGAGAGTTCCATGGGGCTGGAATGGGATCTGTGGGGCTTGAATGGGAACTGGGGCTGGGGTGGGATCTATGGGGTTGAGATGGGATCTGTGGGGCTGCAGTGGGGATCCATAGGGTTAAGGATGGGGATCTGTGGGGCAGGGATGGGATCTATGGGGCTGGGATGCGATCTGTGGGGCTGGGATGGGATCTGTGGGGCTGCAATGGATCTGTGCAGCTGCAGTGGGGATCCATGGGGTTACGATGGAAATCTGTGGGGCTGGAATGGGGATCCATGGGGCTGAGATGAGATCTATGGGGTTCAGATGTGGATTAACTGGGCTCCCAGGGGCTGAAATTGGAATCCATTAGGCTGATGTGGGATATCTTGTGATCCATGGGTTTGGGATGTGGATCCATGAGGATCCAAGGGGCTGGGATGAGGCTCTGTGGGTCTCCATCAGACTCTGGGGCTCCGTAGGACTGGAATGGGGCTCTGTGGGTCTGGGACACAATTCCATGGCTCTCTGTGGGTCCAATCTCCCCCAGGTCTCCACACAGTGCACTGGGTTGATGGCTGTGACCTCCTGTCTGACGGGAGTGTCCGTGGATCCTATCGGGATGGCTACGACGGGTGGGATTTCATCTCCTTCGATCCGGGATCCAGGAGCTTCGTGGCGGCCGACAGCGCTGCCCAGGTCACCACGAGGCTCTGGAATGGTGTCAATAACTATGTAGAGCATTGGATGGATTACGTGGAGCACACCTGCAGAGAAGATCTCCAGAAATACGTCAGATATGGGCAGGAGGAGCTGGAGCGCAAAGGTGGGGGCAGAATCCCTGTGGGAATTGGGGATTTGGGAATGGAGGACTTGGGAACACAGTAATTCCTGTGGGAATTCCATGGGCAGATCTCACCCCAATCCCATTCCCATGGAATTCCATGGGCAGATCTCACCCCCATCCCATTCCCATG
>NW_026625026.1:2747-4023 GCF_030028575.1 Malurus melanocephalus | reverse complement strand
TGAGATGATCACAGCATGACCATGGCCATGTGGTGACCAAGACCATGAGATGACCATGACCATGACCGTTACAATGCAATGACGATGTGCATGAGATGATGGTGATGAGGAAATGACCCTGACCATGCAATGGCTGTGACAGGACATTGACCATGAGATGACCACGACTGTGACACAGCCATGACCATGAGATGACCATGACCCTGAGATGACCATTACAATGAGATGACCATGACTGTGCTTATGACCATGAGAACCCCCCAGCATCTCCCTGAACAYGCTGACGCTGCCCATGCAGAATGAAGTTTATACCCAGCATGGGGTTCCCATCTCTTTCACCAGCATTGCTCAGGTAACCCCAAAACCCCTCAATTCCCTCCAGAAACCCAAAATCCCCATGGAACCCCCAAAATCCCCACAGAAGCCCCCAAATCCCCCTCCCAATACTCTGTGAACCCCCAAAACCCCACTGTGACCCCTCTGAACATCCCCCGGGGTTCCCAGAAACCCCATTGGGGACCCCCTAAAATCCACTCAAGACCCCCAAAATCTCTTTGGAAACTTTCAGTCCCCTCCCTGGGGCCCCCAAAACGCCCCAGGCACCCCCATGTATAACGCAAGGGTACCCCCAAAATCGCACTGGGACCCCCAAAACCACATTCAGGATGCCAAAAATCTATTGGGAACCTCCCAGAAATACTCCAGGATGCCCAAATCTCCTCTGGGACCCCCAAAACTTCTTCAGGAACCCCCCAAATCCTCCCGGGGCATTGCCCAATTAAGGGGTTTATGGAAGAGACTCCAAGGCGAGTTCTTAAAGCGGCGATGGTAGAGGGACTCAACAAAAATAAAATTGAGGGGAGAAAAGGAGCCCTTTAAAGGGGGTTTGGAGTGTTGAGGCTTAGCAAAAATCCTAAAAAAAGAKGGGAAAAACCCCTAAAAAGAACATTTAGGGTTGGGGATGCAATTAAATGGGGTTTGAACTGTTGGAGAGCCCCAAACCCCTGTAATGGGAGGGCAAAGCCCCCCTTAAAAGGGACATGGAATGTGGTGGGACCACAAAAAATACTTAAAGGGGGCAAATCTCACAAAGGGTTTGTGGGGGGGATGCCCCCCTAAAAACCTTCTCCAAGGGGTCAAGATCCAGCCCTTAAAGGAGCTTGTAGTGCTGGGTGTGGTGGGGCATCCCCTGGAGCTTATCCCAAACACTGCTCCAGGAACTGCTGCTCTCCAGCGAGCTCCTGCTTTTTACCCAACACCTTGGAAGATTTATTTC
>NW_026625026.1:0-1357 GCF_030028575.1 Malurus melanocephalus | reverse complement strand
GCTGGAAACACCCCTGGTATGGGGTCACCTCCCCTGCCAGGTGGAGCACGTCAGCCTGGAGCAGCCCTGAGCCGGCACTGGGGTGTGACCCAGCCCCAGAGCASCCGGGGGAGTAAGGGAGGCACTGGGTGGGCTGGGAGGGGGACTGGGATGTGCTGGGAGTAAAAGGGAGGGAGTTGGAGTTAACCTGGTTTAAAGTGGGAGAAGGGCTCAGGGGTTTGGATGGGCTCAGAAGGGTCTGAGGGATATTGGGGAAGGTGGGATGCAGTTACAGGGGTTCTTGTGGGCACTGGAAGGGAGTTTGTGAGTGCTGGGAGTAACTGGGGGTTTGAGGGTGCTGGGTGAAAGTGGGATGGAGTTTGGGAGCCTGGATGGCTGGAAGGAGATTTGGGTTGGAAAAGGCAGGGTCGGAATGAGGTTGGTTGTTCCCCAAGAGAATGGGAGGGGTTTTGGTGTGTCCGGCTGGAGCTGGGAGGGGACTGGGAGAGGGTTTGGGGGGTCCTGGGGCTGTGGGGGGTGACTGGGACGGGGTTGTGGGAACCTGAGAGGGATGGGAGGGGCTTTGGTGGGGCTGGGATAGGCACTGGGGGAGGTTTCAAGGGGTCCTTGCTGGTCTGGGGTTAACTGGGAGAGCGCTGGGAGCGGCTCAGGATGTCCGTGAGAGGTTTTTGGGTGTCCTGATCCCTGCGGACCCCCCAGAGATGGCGCCACACACCACCTGCAGCAAGATGCTGACAGGGATCGGGGGCTTCATATTGGGTTTTGTCTTCCTGGCATTGGGGCTCGGCTTCTACCTTCATAGGAAGGTGAGTTGGGGCCTCGGTGGTCGTGTCCCCCCCTCCCCTGGACCGTGTGCGCTCCCCGGGGACCCCCCAGCCCGGTGTCACCCCCTTTTCTCTGCCCACAGAGCTCCCGAGTTGGCGGCGGCCGCAGCCCCTCCCCATGACGGCCGGGACCCCGTGACCCAATCCCTCATTTTGGGGTGGGGGTCGTGTGTCCCCCTCATCTCCGCTGTCACTCTGCCCCCGCCCGGCTTCTCCCAGTATGCCCAGTAAAGCTTCCCAGTTCAGCCCGGTCCCATTTTTGCGGGGGCAGTGGGGAGGGACTTGGGGGGATCCTGTTGGGGGGCAAAACAAATGCCGGGACGGATGGAAAATGGGGATCCCCGTGTGTCCCCCCCACGCCACCCCGCTCTGGGGAGGGTCTTGAAAAGCACCTGAACCCAAACACGGCACCCAGCGAACCCCAGAAGGCGCCGGGACCCCCCTAAGCCGCCCCACAGCCCGCGGGATCGCTCCAGGTCCTTCTCTACACTCCGGAGCCCCTCGTCAGCCAATCAGAGGAGGCGATGAACAAT
>NW_026625025.1:26566-27331 GCF_030028575.1 Malurus melanocephalus | reverse complement strand
TGGAAAATGGGGAATCGAGTTTCCTTATGGAAAATGGGGATTTGAGCTCCTCTTTGGAAAACAGGGATCAGATTTTCCCTTTGGAAATTGGGGATCTGATTTTCCCTTTGGAAAACGGGGATCCGGCTGCTCCGAGTGGTGCTGTCATGGTAACGGAAGGGATTCGTTTTGCTGGGAGAACCTCGGTAAACAGACTCGGAATAAAGTCTGGGAAAGGTGTGGAAAGGAATATCCRGAGCTCATTGCAGGAATTGAGCCGGGTTTTAATCCTTGATTATTCTCCTTTCCTGGCTTTTCCCGCTGGGAATTGTGGGTTTAGGGGGATGGGATGAGGAAACATTCCATAGGACTGGTCTGGAAACATCCCGGTTCTGGATCCTGGAATTGATGCTCAGGGGTTCTTCATCATCATCATCATCATCATCATCATCATCATCATCATCATCATCAATCTCTTCCTTTCCCTCCCTTTTCCCACTGGGAATTGTGGATTCCACAGGATGGGATTAGGAAATCTCCCATAGAAATGGACGTTTGGAAGTGGTCTGGGAATGTTCTGGATGTGGCTCCTGGAATTTGGATTTGGTTGTTCTTCATCATCATCATCATCATCATCATCATCATCATCATCTCTCCCTTTCCCTCCCTTTTCCCATTGGGAATTGTGGATTCCAGAGGGTGGGATGAGGAAGAATTCCATAGAACGGGAAATCTGGGAATGGTCTGGGAATGTCCTGGTTCTGGCTCCGGCGGTTTGGACTTGGT
>NW_026625025.1:22793-23627 GCF_030028575.1 Malurus melanocephalus | reverse complement strand
ACCCTTTTGGAATGAAAGGAGGGGATGGGAGGGTTGGGAGATATTCCCGGTTCGGCAATTCCTTGGGGGAATTCCTGGATGGCCTTCTCTAGGGACCAGGAGAACTCATTCCAAGGGAATTCTGAGATGGGCGGAATTCCATGTGTGGGGAAATGCTGTTGGAGTTCTCCAGTTTGGGAAATGCCATGGGAATTCTCCAATCTGGGAAGTGCCATGGGAATTCTCCAATCTGGGGAATGCTGTGGGAATTCTCCAGTTTGGGATTTTTCCTGGAAATTCTCCACTTTGGGAAATGCCATGGGAATTCTCCAATCTGGGAAATGCCATGGGAATTCTTCAGTTTGGGATTTTCCCTGGGAATTCTCCATCATCCAGGACTCCTCCATCATCCTTTCCCAGCCCAAGGTCGAATTTGGGTTTTCCCTGGATTTTTTCCAGGGATCCGCGGTTGGATTCCAGCTGTACTCCCAATGTGGTGCTGGGAGCAGATGGAGACCATTCCCATCTTCCCAACCCAACTCCACCCTCATTCCCAACCTTCTCCTCTGCCATCCTCCATCTTCCCCAGCCCAAGGTCGAATTTGGATTTTCCTTGGATTTTTCCCCTCATCCCAGAGTTGGATTCCAGCCGTGCTCCCAGTGTGGTGCTGGGAGAGGCACTGGGAACAGATGGAGACCATTCCCATGTTCCCAATCCAGATCCACAGGAATTCCCAACCTTCTCCTCCACCATCCTCCATCTTCCCCAGCCCAGGGTCAAATTTGGGTTTTCCCTGGATTTTTCCCCTCCTGCCAGATTTGAATTCCAGCCATGCTCCCACTGTGGTCCTGGGA
>NW_026625025.1:15660-18367 GCF_030028575.1 Malurus melanocephalus | reverse complement strand
ATGGGATCCTGGGGATTGGTGGGATGTGATCCCATAGCACTCGGGAAATGGGATCCTGGGGATTGGTGGGATGTGATCTCACAGGAGCTGGGATGGAGCCATGATCCAAGGGATTGGTATGGTGTGATCCCATAGGAGCCAGAAGATGGCATCCTGGGGATTGGTGGAATGTAATCCCATAGGAGGTGGGATGGAGGCGTGATCCTGGGGATTGGTGTGGTGCGACCCCATTGGATCCCAGGGATTGGTGATCCCATAGGAGCTGGGATGAAGCTGAGATCTCAGGGATTGGTGTCGGATGATCCCATGGGAACTGGAAGTTGGGATCCTGGGGACTGGTGGGATGTGATCACGTAGGAGTGAGGATGGAGCCAGGATCTGGGGGATTGGTGTGGAGTGATCCCATGGGAGCCGGGAGATGGGATCCCAGGGATTGGTGATCCCATAGAGCTGGCATGGAGCCGTGATCTGGGACATTGGTGAGGGGTGATCCTATGGGAGCCAGGATGGAGTTGGGATCTGGGGGATTGGTGGGATGTGATCTCATAGGACCTGGGAGATGGGATGCCAGGGATCAGTGGAATGTGATCCCATAGGAGCCAGGATGGACCCAGGATCAGGGGATTGGCAGGATGTGATCCCATAGGAGCTGGGAGATGGGATCCTGGGGATGGGTGGAATGTGACCCCATTGGAGCCAGGAGATGTGATCCTGGGGATTGGTGATCCCACAGGAGCTGGGATGGAGCCAGGATCTGGGGAATCGGTGCGGGGTGATCCCATGGGAGCCAGGAGATGGGATCCTGGGGATTGGTGTGGGGTGATCTCATAGGAGCTGGATTGGAGCTGAGATCTCAGGGATTGGTGTGGGGTGATTTTGTGGGAGCTGGGATCCAGGGGATTGGTGCAGGGTGATTCCATGGGAGCCGGAAAATGGAATCTTGGGCATCGGTGGGATGTGATCCCATAGGAGCTGGGATGGAGCCGGGATCTGGGGGATTGGTGTGGGGTGATTCCATGGGAGCCGGAAGATGGATCCTGGGGATGGGTGGGATGTGATCCCATAGGAGCTGGGATGGAGCCATGATCCAAGGTATCAGTCTGGTGTGATCCCATAGGAGCTGGGATGAAGCCAGGATCCTGGGGATTGGTGGGATATGATCCTGTTGGAGCCAGGAGATGGGATCCCAGGGACTGNAGCAGGGCTGGAAAAGGTCGGGATGGAATTCCCAGGGAAGCTGTGGGTGCCCCTGGATTCCTGGGAATGCCGGGGGCTGATCCCACCAGGAGAGCGCTGGAGGGGCTGGAAAGGGGCTGGAAAAGATTGGGATGGAACTCCCGGGAATGCCGGGGGCAGATCCCACCAGGAGAGCACTGGAGGGGCTGGAAAAGGTCRGGATGGAATTCCCAGGGAAGCTGTGGGTGCCCCTGGATTCCCGGGAATTCCAAGGCCAGGCTGGAGCCATACCCCTGATATCCGCAATACCCAATATTGGCAATATCCACGATATCCATTAAATCCACAATATCCATGAAATCCACGATATCCCTGATATCCAGGAATCCAAGATATCCCAGATATCCCCGGTATCCCTGATATCCCTGATATCCACAATATCCCTGGTATCCACGATATCCAGATATCCACGATATCCATGAAATCCACAATATCCATGATATCCGGGTATCCAAGATATCCCTGATATCCACAACATCCAGATATCCACTATATCCATGAAATCCACGATATCCCTGATATCCGGGTATCCAAGATATCCCAGATATTCCCAATATCCCCAATATCCCTGATATCCACACTATCCCTGATATCCACGATATCCAGATATCCACGATATCCATGAAATCCATGATATCCCTGATATCCGGGTATCCAAGATATCCCTGATATCCATGATATCCACGATATCCATGATATCCACAATATCCCTGATATCCACGATATCCCTGATATCCACGATATCCAGATATCCACTATATCCATGAAATCCACAATATCCCTGATATCCGGGTATCCAAGATATTCCTGATATCCACGATATCCAGATATCCACTGTATCCATGAAATCCATGATATCACTGATATCCAGGTATCCACAATATCCCTGATATCCACGATATCCAGATACCCAGGATATCCATGAAATCCACGGTATCCCTGATATCCGGGTATCCAAGATATTCCTGATATCCACGATATCCACGATATCCCTGGTATCCAGCTATCCACAATATCCCTGATATCCACGATATCCAGATATCCACGATATCCATGAAATCCACGATATCCCTGATATCCGGGTATCCAAGATATCCATGATATCCACAATATCCCTGATATCCACGATATCCAGATATCCACTATATCCATGAAATCCACAATATCCCTGATATCCAGGTATCCACAATATCCCTGATATCCACGATATCCATGAAATCCATGATATCCCTGATATCCGGGTATCCAAGGTATCCCCAATATCCACGACATCCATGATATTCAGGATGCCCATGGGTGGGCCCCTCCGCGTCATTTTGGAGGCGTCCCTGTTGCCATGGCAACACCGGTGTGACCTCAGCACCGTCCGAGCACAGAATGGAGGGAAAATCCAGGGAACACCTAAATCCGACCCCGGAATAGCCAGAAAAACCACGGCAAAACCAAAAATCTGCCACAGCCCCTCTCCTTG
>NW_026625025.1:14033-15173 GCF_030028575.1 Malurus melanocephalus | reverse complement strand
ATCCCAGCTCCATCCCGACTCCCAAGGGATCACCCCACACCAATCCCTCAGGTCCTGGCTCCATCCTCACTCCTATGGGATCACATTCTGCCAATCCGCAGAATCCCATTTCCCAGCTCCTATGGGATCACATCACACCGATGCCCAAGATCCCATTTTCCGGGTCCTATGAGATCACATCCCATCAATCCCCTGGATCCCAGCTCCTTCCTGGCTCCCACAAAATCACCCTGCACAGATCCTGAGATCTCAGCTCCATTCCGGTTTCTGTAGGATCACATCCCACCGATGCCCAGGATCCCATCTCCTGGCTCCCATGGAATCGCCCTGCACCAATTCCCAGGATCCCGGCTTCATCCCGGCTCCCACAAAATCACCCTGCACAGATCCTGAGATCTCAGCTCCATCCTCACTCCTATGGGATCACACCACACCGATCCCCAGAATCCCATTTCCCGGCTCCCACGGAATCACCCTGCACCGATGCCCCAGATCCTGGCTCCATCCTCACTCCTATGGGATCACATCCCACCAATCCCCAGGAGCCCATTTGCCAGCTCCTGTGGGATCACACCACACCGATCGCCAGGATCCCATCTCCTGGGTCCTATGAGATCACATCCCACCAATCTCCAGGATCCCAGCTCTATCCCAGCTCCCATGGGATCACCCCCCACCACTCCCCCAGCTCCTGGCTCCATCCTCACTCCTATGGGATCACATTCCACCCATTTCCAGGATCCCATCTCCCGGCTCCCATGGAATCGCCCCACACCAATTCCCCAGATCCTGGCTCCATCCCAGCTCCTATGGGATCACCAATCCCCAGGATCACATCTCCTGGCTCCAATGGGGTCACACCACACCGATCCCCAGGATCACGCCTCCATCCCAGCTCCTATGGGATCACATCCCACCAATCCCCAGGATCCCATCTCCCGGCTCCCATGGAATTGCCCCACACCAATTCCCAGGATCTCAGCTCTATCCCAGCTCCTATGAGATCACATCCCACCAATGCCCAAGATCCCATTTCCCAACTCCCATGGGATCACACCACACCAGTCCCCAGGATCCCATTTTACAGCTCCCATGGGATCACATCCCACTAATCCCCAGGATCCTAGCTCCATGCCAGCT
>NW_026625025.1:6849-12228 GCF_030028575.1 Malurus melanocephalus | reverse complement strand
CCACTAATCCCCAGGATCCTAGCTCCATGCCAGCTCATGGGATCACATCCCACATCGATCCCCAGGATCCCATCTCCTGGGTCCTATGAGATCACTCCACACCGATCCCCCAGATCCTGGCTCCATCCCAGCTCCTATGGGATCACCAATCCCCAGGATCCCATCTCCCGGCTCCAATGGGATCACACCACACCAATCCCCAAGATCCCAACTCCATCCCGGCTCCCACAAAATCATCCTGCACAGATTCTGAGATCTCAGCTCCATCCTCACTCCCATGGGATCACATCCCACCAATCCCCAGGATCCTGGCTCCATCCCGGCTCCTATGGGATCACATCCCACCGATCCCCAGGATCTCATCTCCTGGCTCCCATGTAACCACCCTGCACCAATCCCCTGGATCCCAGCTCCCACAAAATCACCCCACACCAATCCCTGAGGTCTCAGCTCCAATCCACCTCCTGTGGGATCACCCCACACCAATCCCCAGGATCCCATCTCCTGGCTCCCATGGGATCACCCCGCACCAATTCCCCAGATCCTGGCTCCATCCCAGCTCCTGTGGGATCACCAATCCCCAGGATCCCATCTCCTGGCTCCCATGGGATCACCCCGCACTGATTCCCCAGATCCTGACTCCATCCTGGCTCCACAGAACAATGCCCCACTGATCCCTGGGATCCCTGCTCCATCCCAACTCCCATGGGAACACATCCCACCAATCCCCAGGATCCCATCTTCCAGCTCCTATGGGATCACCCTGCACCAATCCCTCGGATCATGTCTCCATCCCAGCTCCTATGGGATCACATCCCACCACTCCCCCAGCTCCTGGCTCCATCCTCACTCCTATGGGATCACATCCTGCCGATCCCAAGGATCCCATCTCCCGGCTCCAATGGGATCACACCACACTGATCCCCAGGATCCCACCTCCATCCCAGCTCCTATGGGATCACATCCCACCAATCTGCAGTATCCCAACTCCATCCCACCTCCATACCTGAGCTTCCCTCGGCTGCTCCGCCGCAGCGACGGCGCCTCGGCCTCCCTCTCCTCCCGCACGCGCTGCAGCGAGGGCGAGCGGCTGTGGGCGCTGCGGATGGCGCTGGGACCGGCGGCCACGCTCCCGTCTCCCACCGCCATCCCGGCGGCCGCTTCCCGCATCTGCACCAGGAGCTGCGGCGGGAGGCTCCGGAGGGACGGAACCGGCGAGTGACACGAGCGCGTCTCGGCTTTCAGGTTGTTGTCGCTGGCCGAGCGCTGCAGGAGCCGCGGAGAGGCCAGGCCGGCBGAGCCCAGCAGCCGGCGGCGCTTGGTGTAGCTGGGAGTTTCCCGGAAAGGCACTGGGAAAAACAACAAACAAAAAAAAATGGGAATGTGGGATTAGGGGTTGGAAGAGAAGGAGGGTTGAGAATGATGGGTGGAGTTGGGTCAGGGAGATGGGAATGGTCTCCATCTAATCCCAGCACCACAGTGGGAGCATGGCTGGAATCCAACTCTGGCAGGAGGGGAAAAATCCAGGGAAAACCCAAATTTGACCCTGGGCTGGGGAAGATGGAGGATGGTGGAGGAAAAGGCTGAGAGGGAGGGTGGAGCTGGGTTGAGAAGAAAGGAATGGTCTCCATCTGCTCCCAGTTCCTCTCCCAGCACCACAGTGGGAGTACGGCTGGAATCCAAATCCGGGATGAGGGGAAAAATCCAGGGAAAGCCCAAATTCAACCTCGGGATGGAAGAGGATGGAGGATGGTGGAGGAGAAGGTTGGGAATTCCTGTGGAGTTGGGTTGGGAAGAAGGGAATGGTCTCCAACTGCTCCCAGTGCCTCTCCTGGCACCACAGTGGGAGCACGGCTGGAATCCAACTCTGGGATGAGGGGAAAAATCCAGGGAAAGACCAAATTCGACCTTGGGCTGGGAAAGGGTGGAGGATGATGGAGGAGAAGGTTGGGAATTCCTGTGGAGTTGGGTCAGGGAACATGGGAATGGTCTCCAACTGCTCCCAGTGCCTCTCCCGGCACCACACCAGGAGTGCGGCTGGAATCCAACTCTGGGAGGAGGGGAAAAATCCAGGGAAAACTCAAATTTGACCCTGGGCTGGGGAAGATGGAGGATGGTGGAGGAGAAGGTTGGGAATTCCTGTGGAGTTGGGTCAGGGAGATGGGAATGGTCTCCAACTGCTCCCAGCACCACAGTGGGAGCATGGCTGGAATTCAACTCTGGGATGAGGGGAAAAATCCAGAGAAAACTCAAATTTGACCTCGGGCTGGAAAAGGGTGGAGGATGATGGAGGAGTCCTGGATGGTGGAGAATTCCCAGGGAACATCCCAAACTAGAGAATTCCCACAGCACTTCCCAGATTGGAGAATTCCCATGGCATTTCCCAAACTGGAGAATTCCCACAGCATTTCCCAGATTGGAGAATTCCCATGGCATTTCCCAGTCTGGAGAATTCCCACAGCGCCTCCCCACACATGGAATTCCGCCCATCTCGGAATCCTCTTGGAATGAGCTCTCCTCATCCCTAGAGAAGGCCATCCAGGAATTCCCCCAAGGAATTGCCGAACCGGGAATATCTCCCAACCCTCCCATCCCCTCCAGATGTTCCGGAAGGGGGAGGGTCCTTTCATTCCAAACTTTGGGGAAATTTGGATTTTTCCAAATTCTCTTCAAGGAGCCTGTTCCCATCCCAAAGTTTAACATCCCTAAAGTTTGTCCAACCCATAGGAAAAATTCAGCGGGAAACTCGGAATCAGCCACTGCACTGGGAAAAACAGGGATTGCTCCTGCTCCGAGCAGGAATAGGGAACGAGGGACAGGGATTTCCCATCCCTCTGGATTCGGGATGTTCCCAGAGCCCCCATTCCAAGGCCACCCCTCAATGACACCTTCCTGGTGATTCCTGAGGCCACCAAGGGAAGGAGAATCCCGGGATTCTCGGGAAAGAACAGCCCAGGCTGAGCGGGGCCACGCTTGGAATATTTTTTTTTTTTCCCGAGGAATATTTGAGGTTCAAAGTCCGAGGATTTCAGGCTCCTGGAACTCTTCCCGTTGCCGTGGCAACGCCGGGYGTTCGCTCTCCGATGAGTTCCAGCCCCGTGGTGCGGGAATTTCTCCCGGCAGCGGCACTTCCCGGTCTCCGTCACCGCCGCCTGCCCTCGGCGCCCACATCCGGGCAATTCCAGTGGGAAAACAACTCAAAACCATGGAATTTCGGGGCTGTTTAGGGTTGGAAAAGCTCGGAGAATACCAATCCCAAGCATTGTTGGGCCACCACCGATCCAGGTCCCCAAATGCCACCACCACCCATGGTCACAAGGGGAGAGATGTCCCACCAAGGCCATCCCAATGGGAAAAACAGCTCAAAATTATGGAATTTCAGAGCTGTTTGGGTTGGAAAAGCTTCGAGAACACCAATCCAAATCATTGTTGGGCCACAACCGATCCATGTCCCCAAGTGCCATTGTCACATGTGGCCACAAGGGGAGGGATGTCCCACCAAGGCCATCCCATGGGAAAAACAGCCCAAAATTATGGAATTTCGGAGCCATTAGGGTTGGAAAAGCTCCAAGAACACCAATCCCAAGCATTCCCTGCACTGTGGGGCCACCACCCATCCATGTCATCAAGTGCCACCGCCACCCGTGGCCACCAACAAGGCTGGATGTCCCATCAAGGCCATCCCATGGAAAACTGGATCAAAATTATGGAATTTTGGGGCTGTTTGGGTTGGAAAAGCTCCAAGAACACCAATCACAAGCCCTATTGGGCCACCACCGATCCACATCCCCAAGTGCCACAGCCACCCGTGGCCACAAGGGGAGGGATGTCCCACCAAGACCAACCCAATAGGAAAACAGCCCAAAATTATGGAATTTTGGAGCCATTAGGGTTGGAAAAGCCCTCCAAGAACACCAATCCCAAGCATTCCCAGTGCTGTAGGGCCACCACTGATCCGTGTCCCCAAGTGCCCCAGCAAGGAGGGATGTCCCACCAGGGCCATCCCATGGGAAAACTGGACCAAAATTATGGAATTTCAGAGCTGTAAGCGTTGGAAAAGCTCCGAGAACACCAATCCCAAGCATTGCTGGGCCACCACTGATCCACGTCCCAAAGTGCCACCACCACATGTGGCCACAAGGGGAGGGATGTCCCACCAAGGCCATCCCATGGGAAAAACAGCCCAAAATTATGGAATTTCAGGGCTGTTCGGGTTGGAAAAGCTTCGAGAACAAAAATCCCAAGCATTGCTGGGCCACCACTGATCCACATCCCAAAGTGCCACTGCCACCCGTGGCCACAAGGGGAGGGATGTCCCACCAAGGCCATCCCATGGGAAAACTGGACCAAAATTATGGAATTCCAGAGCTGTTTGGGTTGGAAAAGCTCAGAGAATACCAATCCCAATCATTGTTGGGCCACCACCCATCCACGTCCCCAAGTGCCACCGCCACACATGGCCACAAGGGGAGGGATGTCCCACCAAGGCCATCCCATGGGAAAACTGGATCAAAATTATGGCATTTCGGAGCCATTAGGGTTGGAAAAGCTCCAAGAACACCAATCCCAAGCATTCCCTGCACTGTAGGGCCACCACTGATCCATGTCCCCAAGTGCCACCAGCAAGGAGGGAGATCCCACCAAGGCCATCCCATGGGAAAAACGGCTCAAAATTATGGAATTTTGGAGCTGTTTGGGTTGGAAAGCTCCGGGGCCATCAATCCCAAGCATTCCCAGCGTTGTGGGGCTGCCACCCATCTGTGTCCCCAAGTGCCACCAGCATGGAGAGATGTCCCACCAAGGTCATCCCATGGGAAAACTGGACCAAAATTGTGGAATTTTGGAGCTGCAAGGGTTGGAAAACCTCAGAGAATACAAATCCCAAGCATTCCCAGAGCTGCGGGGTCACCACCCATCCACGTCCCCAAGTGCCACAGCCACACGTGGCCACCAACAAGGCTGGATGTCCCATCAGGGTCATCCCAATGGGAAAACAGCCCAAAATTATGGAATTTTGGAGCTGTTTGGGTTGGAAAATCTCCAAGAACACCAATCCCAAGCATTCCCAGTACTGTAGGGCCACCACTGATCGGTGTCCCCAAGTGCCACCGCCAAGGAGAGATATTCCACCAATGCCATTCCCATGGGAAAACTGGATCAAAGCCATGGAATTTTGGAGCTGTAAGGATGAAAAATTTCTGAGAACACAAATCCCATGGGAAAACCGGTTCAGAACTATGGAATGTTGGGGACAAGGTGGGGATTCGGCACAGCTTGGACTCGGCGACCTTAGAGGGCTTTTCCTACTTTTCTGGGATTCTGGGATTCCAAACTGGCCTGGTGAGCACCATGATGGCGATGATGATGACGATGAAGAAC
>NW_026625025.1:3052-5386 GCF_030028575.1 Malurus melanocephalus | reverse complement strand
GGGTTTGTTTGGATTCTCCGCTTCCATGATAAATATTCATGGAAAAGCAYGAGGAGAGCAAATGTCTGCTCGGATCCAGGCGGAGAGGCCGCGCTTCCGTGTTAATCCATGGAAAATTACTGAGGGAAGAGGAGAAGGGACACAGAAAGGCCCGAGCTGGGAAAGGGGAAAAGTGATTCCCAAAGTGTGGAATTCCCATGGAGCTTCCCAAACCGGAGAGGGCACCGGGAATGTCCCAGATTGGAAAAGGGAAAAAGTATTCCCCAAACTGGAGAATTCCCGCAGCAGTTCCCAAAGTGGAAAATTCCCACAGCATCTCCCAAACTGGAAAATCCACATGGAATAACCCAGACTGAAGAATTCCCAGGACATTTCCCAAAGTGGAGAATTCCCATGGAATATCTGAGACTGGAGAATTCCCAGTGCATTTCCCAAAGTGGAGAATTCCCACAACATTTTCCGGTCAGGAGCATTCCCAGGGCATCTCCCAAACTGGAAAATTCACACGGAATTTCCTGAGCTGGAGAGGTCACCTGGAATGTCCCAAACTGGAAAAGGGAAAAAGTATTTCCCAAAGTGGAGAATTCCCAYAATATTTCCCAGACTCGACAATTCCCAGGGCATTTCCCAGAGTGGAGAGGGAACACAGAATGTCCCAAATCGGAAAAGGGAAAAATTATTTCCCAAACTAGAGAATTTCCATGGAATGTCCCAGACTGGAGAATTCCCATAACATTTCTCAAAATGGAAAATTCCCTCATCATTTCCCAAAGTGGAGAATTCCCAGGGCAGCTCCCAAACGGGAGAATTCCCATGGAATATCCTAGATTGGAGAATTCCCACAGTATATCCCAGACTGGAGAATTCCCACATTTCCCGAAGCAGAGAATTCCCACAGCATTTCCCAAAACGGAAAATTCCCAGGGCACTTCCCAGATTGGAGAATTCCCACATTTCCCAAAGTGGAGAATTCCCATCTCGGAATCCCCTTGGAATGAGCTCTCCTCATCCCTATAGAAGGCAATCCAGGAATTCCCACAAGGAATTGCTGAACCAGGAATATCTCCCAACCCTCCCGGAGCTGTAGGATCCCCACTGGGATTGGGATGAAGGGCAGGAACGCGGTGACGATTCCTTGGGATCCAACCTCCAAAATCCAAGGAATCCCTGCCTGCGGATCCATCTGCTGCGGGAATAAGGGATAAAAACCATGGAAAAGCCAAATTCCCAGGCTCCAGGAGCTTTTCCTACTGGCAAGGACGGCTCCTGAATCCCGGGATTTCCAACTTCCACCAGCGCTGGCGGCTGGGATGGAATCGGGGTTTTGGGATGGGAATCTGTGGATGCGACATCCAGAGGATTTCTGGGATGGTTCCTGGATTATTTCCACCCGGAGGAAGCTCCGTGCTCTCCCTCTGGATTTGCTCCACATCCCACAGATCCCAGGGAAGCTGCGGCTGCCCCCGGATCCCRGGAATTGTCCGAGGACATCGGATGGGGCTCGGAGCAGCCTGGGATCGTGGGAGATGCCTGTAGGGAGGAGTTTCACGTCCTTTCCGACCCAAACCATTCCAGGATTCTGGAGCTGGGCTGGGAAAATTGGGAATGTTCCCCTGGAGAAGGGAAGGATCCAGGGAGAGCTTCCAGAACATTCCAGGAGCTCCAGGAGAGCTGGAGAGGGACTGGGGCCAAGGGCTGCAGGGACAGGACACAGGGAATGGATCAGAGTGGAAAAGGGGAGATTGGGGTGGGATCTGGGGAATTGGGAATTCCTGCCTGGGATGAAATTCCCAGAGAATTCCTGGAACCCTTTGAGTGCCCAAGGCCAGGCTGGAGCCCCCTGGGATGGTGGAAAGGGTTGGGATTGTTGTGCTTTAAGATCCAACAGAATTCCACGGATTTCAGAATCACCACAAGAAGGGATTCGACTCTGCCGGATGCTCCGGATCCCCACGGAATCATGGATGATCCTGGAATCCCACCGGGAATCTCTCAACCACCTTCCTCCCTCTGCCGCTCTGGGATCAGCAAATCCCACCTCAACCAATCCCAGCTTCCCGCCAGGAATTCCACGGGAARTTCTCCCCACCAGCATCATTCCAATCCCACCAAATTCTCAACATTCCTCAATTTTCCCCATAAAACTCTGGAAAAAAAGGACACGAGCAGCAGCCGTTCCCCGCTCCGACACAATTCCTCAGCTCCTCCCAAAATTCCAAACCCAATTTCCAAACCCCGGGAAGCTCCCGKGGCCGCGGGCAGGACCATCTGGCCCCGCTGCTTGGATCGGAATTAATTTGGAATTTTTCCCTGACCTATTTTCCTATTTTTTTT
>NW_026625025.1:0-991 GCF_030028575.1 Malurus melanocephalus | reverse complement strand
GATCCCGGTTAAAATCATGGAATTCTGAAGAGTTTTGGGATTGTCTGGTGCGGCTGCCAACACGGTTCCAGGGGTTTGGGCGCTGTGCTGTGTTCCAATTGCCACAGCCAAAGGATTTGGGGATATTTCCAGGGATTGGGAATGCTCTGGGCAGGCTGGTCCTGATGGAAGTCAAATCCCCAAATGCTAAAATCCTCAAATCCCAACATTCCCGAGTCCTAAAATCCTCAAATCCCAACATTCCCAAGTCCTAAAATCCTCAAATCCCAAAATCCTCAAGTCCTAAAATCCTCAAATCCCAACATTCCCAAGTCCTAAAATCCTCAAATCCCAAATTCCCAAGTCCTAAAATCCTCAAATCCCAACATTCCCAAGTCCTAAAATCCTCAAATCCCAAAATTCCCAAGTCCTCAAATCCTGATGTTGTCAAGTTCCCAAATCCTCAAGTCCCTGAATTCCCAGAATCCCCAAGTTCTCAAATCCTGAAATCCCGAAGTCCTCAAATCCCCAAGGCCCAAAGTCCCCAATCCCTCAAAACCCCAAATCCTCAAATTTTCAAGTCCCTGAGTTCCAAAATCCCCAAGTCCCCAAATCCTCAAATCCCAAAGTTTTTAAGTCCCCAAAACCCCAAGTCCCCAAATCCTCAAATCCCAAAATCCTCAAGTTCCCACATCCCCCAAATCCTCAAATCCCTAAATCTCCGAATCCCCAAAATCCTCATCCCCCAAAATCCCAAAGTCCCCAAATCCCCCAGGACCAACTCATTCCCAGCCCAGGATCCACATGGACACCCCCAGGAAAATCCTGGAATTCCGGACCAACATCCAACATTGCCTTCCCACCCATCCCGAGGTTTCCCTCTGCAGGAAGGAAAATCCAAGGGAAGGAATTCCCTGGAAATTCCAAAGGAACAAATTCCTTGGAGAACACAAAAGAAAAAAAAATATTGGGAGAACTCAGAGGAAGAAATTCCTTGGAGAATCCAAAGGAA
>NW_026625024.1:18338-19530 GCF_030028575.1 Malurus melanocephalus | reverse complement strand
ACTTTGGGACACTGACCAAAAACCTCTGGGCCCAGCATTTCCAACACTTCTCAGTCCACCATGCTGGGCACYGACACAACCCGGACCTGCCTGGGTGGTCAAGGATCATGCAATGCTCACCTCCAGTAACCCTGGGTGACCTCCAAATCCTCTTTTGAGCAATCACAAGTGGAATCATCCTTCACATTCAGCCCAAATATGGAGCCAAAAGGCCCTGGATAACTAAATCTTAAAAACGAGAGGAGCACCAAGACACCCACAGAGCACAGTGAACAGGGAAAGTCAGGTCCAGTGTCAGGCTTAGCCTGTTGAGGTCAAGGTGGGGAATGATGGAATGTGAGGAAAAAGGCAAAACCTCCAACAGAACTGCAAATGCCAGAGCAGCCTGACAGAGCTGGGATTGAACTGGGCCCTTCTTCACAAAAGACCAACAAAACACAGCACATCAGGGCCACACTGTGTCCTTGCTGACTGCACCACAGCTATCCAAAATTTTAGTCATTTATTTGGCCCAGCCTAACACTCATCTTCCATGCAAATCCTCCCAAATACCATCCGCGCTTAAAAGCTGCCGTCAAGGTCAAAGGGACACGGCCTCAAGAGAATGACATGGAAATGTGGAATTTCAGGAGGAAACGCTCACACCCTGACAGAGAATGAAAGAGGATATGTTACAGAAACAAAAATGGACAATAAAAATAGAACAAATTCATCATGACCACTTCCTAAGTTTCCACTTCTTCTCTCTTGATCTCATTCAACACTCAAGTGGATGAGCCCAGACTTCATAGGTCACTGCTGAACCTCATCACAGCTTGGTCAGTGCCAAACAATGACCTCATCAATGACATCGCACCTCTGCTAGGCTATGGTTGTTTATACAACCCTCACTGACACACAGTGATACAACCGAATTGTCATAAGACCAATTCATGAAAGCCACTGCCAAGGTCATGTGGACACAGCTCTTGAAGAGCAGGACATGACACTGAGGAGTTGCACAAAGGAAAACACTCCACACCGCATGATTCACAAAACGGGGCCAGGCAAGAGCTTCTGCCTGCAAAATGCCCCAAGGCCATGGGCCAAGGCTGTCCCGCCCCTCCAGGAGCAGCATAAAAGCCGGCCCAGCGCCTCTCTCCCTCACACGCTTCTCCTCACGCCTTCTCCTCCTGCTCCTGCCCACAACCAG
>NW_026625024.1:14607-16278 GCF_030028575.1 Malurus melanocephalus | reverse complement strand
CACCTCACACTGCACTCACCAGTGCTCAGGAGACAGCAAAAGTCATCTCCTCTGCCCCATCACAACACCTTTCCCAATCCTGCCCTTGAATCATAGGGTCCCTTTTCTCATGGTGGAACAGGGACACTCCTGGTCCATTTCTTCTCAACCAGAAACAAAAAGGCCTTTTATCAGAAGAAAACAATTACTCCAATTCATACAAACTCATTCCTTCCTACCCAGGATGACTCCTCCCAACAAGCAGCACTTGGCAGCTGCTCTAGCTTAGCTCCAGCACATGTCCAGGTTCTGTCAGATTTTCAGTGTTGGCCCAATGGATCCAAGTCCTGGCCGAAAGCACTGAAGCCTTGCTGCCATCTGCACTTTGGGACAATGACCAAAAACCTCTGGGCCCAGCCTTTCCAAAACTTCTCAGTCCACCATGCTGGGCACTGACACAACCCGGACCTGCCTGGGTGGTCAAGGATCATGCAATGCTCACCTCCAGTAACCCTGGGTGACCTCCAAATCCTCTTTCTGGCAATCACAAGTGGGCTCACCCCTTCACATTCAGCCCAAATATAGACACAAAAGGCTCTGGATATAAAAATCTTCAAAACAAGAGGAGCACCAAGACACCCACAGGGCACAGTGACCAGGGAAAGTCAGGTCCAAACTCAGGCTAAGCCGGTTGGGGCCAAGGTGGGGAATGATGGAATGTGAGGAAAGAGGAAATAGCTCCAACACAACTGCAAATGCCAGAGCAACCTGACAAGGCTGGGATTGAACTGGGCCCTTCTTCACAAAACACCCACAAAACACAGCACATCAGGGCCACACTGTGACCTCGCTGATTGCACCACAGCTCTCCAAAGTTTTAGTCATTTATKTGGCCCAGCCTAACACTCATCTTCCATGCAAATCCTCCCAAATACCCTCTACGCTTAAAGGCTGCCGTCAAGGTCAGACATGGCTTCAAGAGAATGACATAGAAATGTGGAATTTCACGAGGAAATACCCATACCCAGACAGAGAAGGAAAGAGGAACACTCTGACCATCAGGTAATAATTATTTGTTCTTGTTACCAGGAACACAGCATTAAGACATACAGAATATAAGAAATGAAACCTTGTGGCTTAAATATGGAATAAATGATGTCACAGACCAGCCTTGGTAAAAAAGGCTTTGGATCCCATTAGTTGTTTGCATGTTTGTATTTCCGAATGAGGTCAAGAAACACACTTAAAATGAAAGAGTCCATGCTCAGATATGTTACAGGAATAAAAAAGGATGATTAAAATTGAACAAATTCATCCTGACCAGTACTTGAGTTTCCAGTTCCTCTCTCTTGATCTCATTCGACACTCAAGTGGATGAGCCCAGTCTTCATAGGTCACCCTGGAACCACAGCACACCATTGCCCCAATGACCTCATCGATGACATCGCACCTCTGCTAGGCTATAGTTGTTTATACAGCACCCCTTGACACACAATGAAACAATCAGATTGTCATAAGACCAATTCATGAAAGCCACCGCCAAGGTGAGGTGGACACAGCTCTTGAAGAGCAGGACATGACACTGCGGAGTTGCACAAAGGAAAACACTCCACACCGCATGATTCACGAAACGGGGCCAGGCAAGAGCTGCTGCCTGCAAAATGCCCCAAGGCCATGGGCCAAGGCTGTCCC
>NW_026625024.1:11527-12985 GCF_030028575.1 Malurus melanocephalus | reverse complement strand
GCCCCCACCCTACGTCTGAAGTAAGTGGATGCTTAGAAGAAGCTGTGTTCTGCCAGGAGATTTGTGATAGTGGTCTTACGCTGCCGAAACAATGCAGTTTGGCCTTGAGGAACATTCTTTCCTTTCTCCTATGAGGTAAAGAAAATACTCCCTTGCCACCAGCAGTTATACACTGACTGTTTCTTGGGAAAAGAACTTCCACAGCTTGGAGCTGCGGGAACGCCTCTCCTATGATGCTGGACAACAACCGTAATGAGTAGTTTGATCTATGTTTGACTTTCATTCCTGTCCCCTGTGTGTGAGGGAAAACATGGGGGGGGATGGAGAGGGAGGACCTGGGAAAGAGACGGGTACCGGAAAGGATAATAGGTGTCTTAAAATGTCCGTTTTTATTTTTCAACTCCTTGTACATTTTTCCATATCTTTGTTCCCCTCCCCGGTGCCGTCGCATTCTTAGTAGTTTGCAGTAATAAAGCTTTTTTGCAACTTAAGTTATTCAGCCTGTCTGACCATTCTCTGGAGCACATACGTATCTTTCTCTCAAATATATTATGTTATCTGTAAGCCATAAATTTTCAAAATAATTGGGCTTTTGCTCTCCCTTCTGCCTCTCCGGTGGGGGAAAGGAGAGAAGGTTGTGGGTGCAGTGCTTTTTGGCTTTCAGCACAGTCCAAACCACGACACATGGGAAGGCCAGAACTGCTCAAACCTCACACTGCACTCACCAGTGCTCAGGAGACAGCAAAAGTCATCTCCTCTGCCCCATCACAACACCTTTCCAAATCCTGCCCTTGAATCATAGGATCCCTTTTCCCATGGTGGAACACGAACACTCCTGGTCCATTTCTTCTCAACCAGAAATGAAAAGGTCTTTTATCAGAAGAAAACAATTACTCCAATTCATACAAACTCATTCCTCCTGGCCCAGGATGACTCCTCCCAACAAGCAGCACTTGGCAGCTGCCCTTGCTTAGCTCCAGCACATGTCCAGGTTCTGTCAGATTTTCAGTGTTGGCCCAATGGATCCAAGTCCTGGCTGACAGCACTGAAGCCTTGATGCCATCTGCACTTTGGGACAATGACCAAAAACCTCTGGGCCCAGCCCATCCAACACTTCTAAGTCCACCATGCTGGGCACCGACACAACCCAGACCTGCCTGGATGGTCAAGGATCATGCAATGCTTACCTCCATAACCATGGGTGACCTCCAAATCCTCTTTTGAGTAATCCCAAGTGGCATCAACCCTTCACATTCAGCCCAAATGTAGACCCAGAAGACCCTGGATATCAAAATCTTAAAAACAAGAGGAGAACCAGGACACCCACAGAGCACAGTGAACAGGGAAAGTCAGGTCCAGTGTCAGGCTTAGCTGGTTGGGGAAAAGGTGGGGAATGATGGAATGTGAGGAAAAAGGCAACACCTCCAACACAACTGCAAATGCCACAACAGCCTGACA
>NW_026625024.1:7465-8665 GCF_030028575.1 Malurus melanocephalus | reverse complement strand
CTTCTCAGTCCACCATGCTGGGCACTGACACAACCCGGACCTGCCTGGGTGGTCAAGGATCAGGCAATGCTCACCTCCAGTAACCCTGGGTGACCTCCAAATCCTCTTTTGAGCAATCACAAGTGGCATCATCCTTCACATTCAGCCCAAATATGGACCCAAAAGGCCCTGGATATCCAAACCTTAAAAAAAAGAGGAGCACCAAGACACACACAGAGCACAGTGAACAGGGAAAGTCAGGTCCAGTGCCAGGCTTAGCCAGTTGGGGTCAAGGTGAGGAATGATGGAATGTGAGGAAAAAGGCAAAACCTCCAACACAACTGCAAATACCAGAGCAGCCTGACAGGGCTGGGATTGAACTAGGCCCTTCTTCACAAAACACCCATAAAACACAGCACATCAGGGCCACACTGTGACATCGCTGATTGCACCACAGCTCTCCAAAATTTCAGTCATTTATTTGGCCCAGCCTAACACTCATCTTCCATGCAAATCCTCCCAAATACCTTCCATGCTTAAAAGCTGCCGTCAAGGTCAGAGGGACATGGCCTCAAGAGAATGACATGGAAATGGGGAATTTCACGAGGAAATGCTCACACCCAGACAGAGAATGAAAGAGGATATGTTACAGAAACAAAAATGGACACTAAAAATAGAACACATTCATCCTGACCACTTCCAAAGTTTCCATTTCTTCTCTCTTGATCTCATTCAACACTCAAGTGGATGAGCCCAGACTTCATAGGTCACCACTGAACCGCAGCATAGCTTGGTCAGTGCCAAACAATGACCTCATCAATGACATCGCACCTCTGCTAGGCTATAGGTATTTACACACCCTCACTGACACACAGTGAAACAATCAAATTGTCATAAGACCAATTCATGAAAGCCACCGCCAAGGTCTGCTGGACACAGCTCTTGAAGAGCAGGACATGACACTGCAGGGTTGCACAAAGGAAAACACTCCACACTGCATGCTTCACGAAACGGGGCCAGGAAAGAGCTGCTGCCTGCAAAATGCCCCAAGGCCATGGGCCAAGGCTGTCCCGCCCCTCCAGGAGCAGCATAAAAGCCGGCCCAGCGCCTCTCTCCCTCACACGCTTCTCCTCACACCTTCTCCTCCTGCTCCTGCCCACAACCAGGTGAGCCTCAAGCCCCTGCCCCTCCTGCTCCTGCCCCCCTGGCCCCTCTCTGCCA
>NW_026625024.1:3789-5788 GCF_030028575.1 Malurus melanocephalus | reverse complement strand
ATTATGTTATGTTTTCTGAAAGCCATAAATTTTCATAATTAAGCTTTTGCTCTCCCTTCTGCCTCTCCGGTGGGGGAAAGGAGAGAACGTCGTGGGTGCAGTGCTTTTTGGCTTTCAGCACGGGCCAAACCACGACACATGGGAAGGCCAGAACTGCTCCCACCTCACATGGCACTCACCAGTGCTCAGGAGACAGCAAAAGTCATCTCCTCTGCCCCATCACAACACCTTTCCCAATCCTGCCCTTGAATCATAGGATCCCTTTTCTCATGGTGGAACAGGGACACTCCCAGTCCATTTCTTCTCAACCAGAAACAACAATGCCTTTTATCAGAAGAAAACAATTACTCCAATTCATACAAACTCATTCCTCCCGACCCAGGATGACTCCTCCCAACAAGCAGCACTTGGCAGCTGCCCTTGCTTAGCTCCAGCACATGTCCAGCTTCTGTCAGATTTTCAGTGCTGGCCCAATGGATCCAAGTCCTGGCCGACAGCACTGAAGCCTTGCTGCCATCTGCACTTTGGGACAATGACCAAAAGCATCTGGGCCCAGCCCATCCAACACTTCTCAGTCCACCATGCTGGGCACTGACACAACCCGGACCTGCCTGGGTGGTCAAGGATCATGCAATGCTCACCTCCAGTAACACTGGGTGACCTCCAAATCCTCTTTTGAGCAATCACAAGTGGCATCATCCTTCACATTCAGCCCAAATATAGAGCGAAAAGGCCCTGGATATTAAAATCTTAAAAACAAGAGGAGCACCAAGACACCCACAGAGCACAGTGAACAGGGAAAGTCAGGTCCAGTGCCAGGCTTAGCTGGTTGGGGTCAAGGTGGGGAAAGATGGAATGTGAGGAAAGAGGCAACACCTCCAACACAACTGCAAATTCCAGAGCAGCCTGAAACGGGTGGGATTGAACTGGGCCCTTCTTCACAAAAGACCCACAAAACACAGCACATCAGGGCCACACTGTGACCTCGCTGATTGCACCACAGCTCTCCAAACTGTTGGTCATTTATTTGGCCCAGCCTAATACTCATCTTCCATGCAAATCCTCCCAAATACCATCCGCGCTTAAAAGGTGCCGCCAAGGTCAGAGGGACATGGCATCAAGAGAATGACATGGAAATGTGGAATTTCATGAAGAAATGCCCACACCCTGACAGAGAAGGAAAGAGGAACACTCTGACAATCAGGTAATAATTATTTGTTCTTGTTACCAGGAACACAGCATTAAGATATACAGAATATAAGATATGAAGCCTTGTGGCTTAACTGTGGAATAAATGAAGTCACAGACCAGCCTTGGTAAAAAAGGAATTGGATCCCACCAGCTGTTTGCTTGTTTGTATTTGTGAATGAGGTCAAGAAACATACTTTCAATTAAAGAGTCCATTGTCAGATATGTTACAGAAAAAAAAAATGGACAATAAAAATAGAACAAATTCATCCTGACCAGTTTCTGAGTTTCCAGTTCCTCCCCCTTGATCTCATTCAACACTCAACTGGATGAGCCCAGTCTTCATATGTCACCCAAGAACCACAGAACACCAGTGCCACAATGACCTCATTGATGAGGCCGCACCTCTGCTAGGCTGTGGTTGTTTATACAGCCCTCCATGAGACGCAATGAAACAATCAAATTGTCATAAGACCAATTCATAAAAGCCACCGCCAAGGTCAGGGGGACACAGCTCTTGAAGAGCAGGACATGACACTGCGGAGTTGCAGGAAGGAAAACACTCCACACTGCATGATTCACGAAACGGGGCCAGGCAAGCTTCTGCCTGCAAAATGCCCCAAGGCCATGGGCCGAGGCTGTCCCGCCCCTCCACGAGCAGCATAAAAGCCGGCCAACGCCTCTCTCCCTCACATGCTTCTCCTCACACCTTCTACTCCTGCTCCTGCCCACAACCAGGTGAGCCTCAAACCCCTGCCCCTCCTGCTCCTGCCCCCCTGGCCCCTCTCTGCCAGCACGCTCCGCCCCAGCC
>NW_026625024.1:0-2293 GCF_030028575.1 Malurus melanocephalus | reverse complement strand
TTGATGCTAAGAAGAAATTGCGTTCTGCGGGGAGGAGGAGATGCCCCCACCCTACGTCTGAAGTAAGTGGATGCTTAGAAGAAGCTGTGTTCTGCCAGGAGATTTGTGATAGTGGTCTTACGCTGCCAAAACAATGCAGTTTGGCCTTGAGGAACATTATTTCTTTTCTCCTACCAGGTAAAGAAAATACTCCCTTGCCACCAGCAGTTATACACTGACTGTTTCTTGGAAAAATAACTTCCACAGCTTGGAGCTGTGAGAATGCTTCTCCCGTGATGCTGGACAACAACTGTAATGAGTAGTTTGATCTATGTTAGACTTTCATTCCTGTCCCCTGTGTGTGCGGGAAAACATGGGAGGGGTGGAGAGGGAGGACCTGGGAAAGAGACGGGTTCTGGAAAGGATAACAGATGTCTTAAAATGTCCGTTTTTACTTTTCTACTCCTTGTAAATTTTTCCATATCTTTGTTCCCCTCCCCGGTGCCGTAGTATTCTTAGTAGTTTGTAGTAATAAAACTTAGTAGTTTTTAGTAATAAAACTATTTTGCAACTAAAGTTATTCAGCCTGTCTGACCATTCTCTGGAGCACATACCTATCTTTCTCTCAATTACCTTATGTTATCTGAAAGCCATAAATTTTAATGATAATTGGGCTTTCGCTCTCCCTTCTGCCTCTCCGGTGGGGGAAAGGAGAGAACGTCGTGGGTGCAGTGCTTTTTGGCTTTCAGCATAGTCCAAACCACGACACATGGGAAGGCCAGAACTGCTCCCACCTCACATGGCACTCACCAGTGCTCAGGAGACAGCAAAAGTCATCTCCTCTGCCCCATCACAACACCTTTCCCAATCCTGCCCTTGAATCATAGGATCACTTTTCCCATGGTGGAACAGGAACACTCCCGGTCCATTTCTTCTAACCCGAAACAGAATGGTCTTTTATCAGAAGAAAACAATTACTCCAATTCATACAAACTCATTCCTCCTGACCCAGGATGACTCTTCCCAACAAGCAGCACTCGACAACTGCCCTTGCTTAGCTCCAGCACATGTCCAGGTTCAGTCAGATTTTCAGTGTTGGCCCAATGGATCCAAGTCTTGGCCGACAGCACTGAAGCCTTGCTGCCATCTGCACTTTGGGACAATGACCAAAAGCCTCTGGGCCCAGCCCATCCGACACTTCTCAGTCCACCATGCTGGGCAGTGACACAACCCGGACCTGCCTGGGTGGTCAAGGATAATGCAATGCTCACCTCCAGTAACCCTGGGTGACCTCCATATCCTCTTTTGAGCAATCACAAGTGGCATCATCCTTCACATTCAGCCCAAATATAGAGCCAAAAGGCCCTGGATATCAGAATCTTAAAAACAAGAAGAGAACCAGGACACCCACAGAGCACAGTGAACAGGGAAAGTCAGGTCCAGTGTCAGGCTCAGCCGGTTGGGGAAAAGTTGGGGAATAATGTAATCTGAGGAAAAAGGCAAAACCTCCAACACAACTACAAATACCAGAGCAGCCTGACAGGGCAGGGATTGATCTAGGCCATTCTTCACAAAAGACCAACAAAACACAGCACATCAGGGCCACACTGTGGCTTCGCTGATTGCACCACAGCTCTCCAAAATTTCGGTCATTTATTTGGCCCAGCCTAACACTCATCTTCCATGCAAATCCTCCCAAATACCATCTGTGCTTAAAAGCTGCCGACAAGGACAGAGGGACATGGCCTCAAGAGAATGACATGGAAATGTGGAATTTCACGAGGAAATGCTCACACCCTGACAGAGAATGAAAGACGATATATTACAGAAACAAAAATGGACAATAAAAATAGAACAAATTCATCCTGACCACATCCCACGTTTCCAGTTCTTCTCTCTTGATCTCATTCAACACTCAAGTAGATGAGCCCAGACTTCATAGGTCACCGCTGAACGGCAGCACAACTTGATCAGTGCCAAACATTGACCTCATCGATGACATCACACCTCTGCTAGGCTATGGTTGTTTATACAACCCTCGTTGACACACAGTGAAACAATCAAATTGTCATAAGACCAATTCATGAAAGCCACCGCCAAGGTCAAGTGGACACAGCTCTTGAAGAGACGGACATGACACTGAGGAGTTGCACAAAGGAAAACACTCCACACCGCATGATTCATGAAACGGGGCCAGGCAAGAGCTGCTGCCTGCAAAATGCCCCAAGGCCATGGGCCAAGCCTGTCCCGCCCCTCCACGAGCAGCATAAAAGCCGGCCCAGCGCCTCTCTCCCTCACACGCTTCTCCTCACGC
>NW_026625023.1:18907-20914 GCF_030028575.1 Malurus melanocephalus | reverse complement strand
ACAGAGACACCCAGGGCCAGCGTCAGCATCTGGGGACATTGGGGACATTGGGGACAGGAGCAGCACAGAGACCCCCAGGGCCAGGGTCAGCATCTGGGGACATTGGGGACAGCACTGGGGACAGCATTGGGGACACTGGGATGGCATTGGGAACAGGGACAGGAACAGCACCGAGAGCCCCAGGGCCAGGGTCAGCATCTGGGGACACGGGGAATTTGGGGGGAAAAAAGGGGGATTTGGGGCATTCCCGATGTCCCATTCCCGTTCCCATTCCCATTCCCATTCCCATTCCCAGTCTATCCCAGTCTATCCCAGTTTCTCACCTCCAGTTCTGGGCTGGCCACCAGGAATATCCTGGCTCTGATGTCTTTCCATCGGCTCTCTGTCCATTCCCATATCCCATATCCCATATCCCATATCCCATATCCAATATGCCATATCCCATATCCCATATCCCATACCCCATTCCCGGTTTATCCCATTCCCATTCCCATTCCCAGTCTATCCCAGTCTATCCCAGTTTCTCACCTCCAGTTGTGGACTGGCCACCAGGAATATCCTGGCTCTGATGTCCTTCCATCGGCTCTCTGTCCATTCCCACTTTATCCCATTCCCAGTTTATCCCAGTTTATCCCGGTTTATCCCAGTCTATCCCAGTCCATCCCAGTTTCTCACCTCCAGTTCTGGGCTGGCCACCAGGAATATCCGTGCCCGGATGTCTTTCCAGCAGCTCTCCGTCCATTCCCATATCCCATTCCCCATTCCCATTCCCGGTTTATCTCATTCCCAGTCTATCCCATATCCCATTCCCAGTCTATCCCAGTTTACCCCAGTTTCTCACCTCCAGTTGTGGACTGGCCACCAGGAATATCCTGGCTCTGATGTCTTTCCAGCGGCTCTCTGTCCATTCCCGGTTTATCCCATTCCCGCTTTATCCCAGTTTATCCGATTCCCATTCCCAGTTTGTCCCAGTTTATCCCAGTCTATCTCTCACCTCCAGCTGTGGACTGGCCACCAGGAATATCCTGGCTCGGATATCTTTCCAGCGGCTCTCTGTCCATTCCCATATCCCATATCCCGTTCCCATTCCCTGTTTATCCCAGTCCATCCCAGTCTATCCCAGTTTATCCCATTCCCAGTCTATCCCAGTTTCTCACCTCCAGTTGCGGGCTGGCCACCAGGAATATCCTGGCTCTGATGTCTTTCCATCGGCTCTCTGTCCATTCCCGGTTTATCCCATTCCCGCTTTATCCCAGTTTATCCGATTCCCATTCCCAGTTTATCCCACTCTATCCCATTCCCAGTCTATCCCAGTCTATCCCAGTTTCTCACCTCCAGCTGAGGACTGGCCACCAGGAATATCCGTGCCCGGATATCTTTCCAGCGGCTCTCTGTCCATTCCTGGTTTATCCCATTCCCGGTTTATCCCAGTTTATCCGATTCCCATTCCCAGTTTATCCCAGTCTATCCCATTCCCAGTCTATCCCAGTTTATCCGATTCCCATTCCCAGTTTATCCCAGTTTATCCCATTCCCACTCTATCCCAGTCTATCCCAGTTTCTCACCTCCAGTTGTGGACTGGCCACCAGGAATATCCGTGCCCGGATATCTTTCCATCGGCTCTCTGTCCATTCCCATATCCCATATCCCATTCCCATTCCCGGTTCATCCCATTCCCAGTCTATCCCATATCCCATTCCCAGTCTATCCCATATCCCATTCCCAGTCTATCCCAGTCTATCCCAGTTTCTCACCTCCAGCTGTGGACTGGCCACCAGGAATATCCGTGCCCGGATATCTTTCCATCGGCTCTCTGTCCATTCCCCATTTATCCCATATCCCATATCCCATATCCCATTCCCAGTCTATCCCAGTTTGTCCCAGTTTACCCCAGTTTCTCACCTCCAGCTGAGGACTGGCCACCAGGAATATCCTGGCTCTGATGTCTTTCCATCGGCTCTCTGTCCATTCCCATATCCCATATCCCATATCCCATATCCCATATCC
>NW_026625023.1:14787-17842 GCF_030028575.1 Malurus melanocephalus | reverse complement strand
ATGTCTTTCCATCGGCTCTCTGTCCATTCCCATATCCCATATCCAATATCCCATATCCAATATCCCATATCCCATATCCCATATCCCATTCCCATTCCCAGTCTATCCCAGTCTATCCCAGTTTCTCACCTCCAGTTGGGGACTGGCCACCAGGAATATCCTGGCTCTGATGTCTTTCCATCGGCTCTCCGTCCACGTGGAAAACTCGCGGGATCCCCACTGGCGCAGCTCAAACGCCGGGGACAGCGCCTTGGCCAGACGGGCCCCGGAACGGACACAGAACGGGGCTCGGAGCGTGGAGTTGGGATCCAGGGGACCCTGCACCCAGGAATATTCATAGAGCTGGGAAAATGGGAATAAACAGTGAAAAAACGGGAAAAATCTATGGGAAAATGGGAATTGTCCCAGACGGGCACCGGAGCGGACACAGAACGGGACTCGGGACGTGGAGTTGGGATCCAGGGGACCCTGCACCCAGGAGTATTCATAGAGCTGGGAAAATGGGAATAAACAGTGAAAAAACGGGAAAAATCTATGGGAAAATGGGAATTATAGACACAAAAATGGGAATTGTCCCAGACGGGCCCCGGAACGGACACAGAACGGGACACGGGATGTGGAATTGGGATCCAGGGGACCCTGCACCCAGGAGTATTCATAGAGCTGGAAAAATGGGAATAAACAGTGAAAAAATGGGAAAAATCTATGGGAAAATGGGAATAAATAATGAAAAATTGGGAATTATAGAGCGAAAAATGGGAATTGTCCCAGGCGGGCACCGGAACGGACACAGAACGGGACACGGGACGTGGAGTTGGGATCCAGGGGACCCTGCACCCACGAGTATTCATAGAGCTGGGAAAATGGGAATAATTCAAGAAAAATTGGGAATTATAGACCAAAAAATGGGAATTATCAACGGGAAAATGGGAATTATAGACATGAAAATGGGAATTGTCCCAGGCGGGCACCGGAACGGACACAGAACGGGGCTCGGGATGTGGAGTTGGGATCCAGGGGACCCTGCACCCACGAGTATTCATAGAGCTGGGAAAATGGGAATAAATAATGGGAAAATGGGAATTATAGAGCGAAAAACGGGAATTATCAACGGGAAAATGGGAATTGTAGACATGAAAACGTGGGCACCGGAACGGACACAGAACGGAACTCGGGACGTGGAGTTGGGATCCAGAGAGCCCTGGACCCAGGAAGATTCATACAGCTGGGAAAATGGGAATTAGAGCTGGGAATTTGGGATCCCATTCCTGCCCCACTCCTGCCCCACTCCCATCCCATTCCCATTCCTATTCCCACCCCATTCCCATTCCCATTCCCATTCCCATTCCCACCCCCACCTCCAATCCCACGATCAAATCCCCTTTTCCCATTGTTTTCCCGTTATTTTCCAGTTGTTTTCCTGTTGTTTTCCCATTTTTTTCCCGACGTTTTCCCATTTTTTTCCCGACGTTTTCCCATTATTTTCCTGTTATTTCCCCGTTATTTTCCTGTTATTTCCCCGGTGTTTTCCCGTTGTTTCCACGTTGTTTTCCCATTATTTCCCCATTGTTTTCACTTTTTTTTTCCACTTGTTTCCCCGTCCTTTCCCCATTATTTTCTGGTTATTTTCCCGTTCTTTTCCCGATGTTTTCCCATTTCTTCCCCGATGTTTTCCCATTTTTTTCCCCGATATTTTCCCGTTGTTTTCCCAGTGTTTTCCCATTGTTTCCCCATTATTTTCCCCTTCTTTCCCTGTTATTTTCCCATTTTTTTCCCGATGTTTTCCCATTTTTTCCCGTTATTTCCCCAATATTTTCCCATTGTTTTCCCATTTTTTTCCCCGATATTTTCCCATCATTTTCCCGATATTTTTCCATTTTTTCCCCGATGTTTTCCCGATGTTTCCCCGATATTTTCCCATCTTTTTCCCGATGTTTCCCCATGTTTTCCCCACCTGTGGCTGGGCTCCGGGCGCTCTCTCGGGCTCCTGGCACAGCTCCCGGCTCAGGTTCACCCTCAGCCCCGTGACGTTGGCCAGGACAGCCTGGAGCAGCAGCGTCGAGTTCACCGGGCTGGACACGGCCACGTAGTGCTGGGGAGCTCCACCTGGGAATGGGAAAAAATATCAAAAAATGGGAAAAATTATCAAAAAAATGTGATTGGAAATGAGAAAATCCATCCTGAATATGGGAAAATCCGTCCTGAAAACAGCAAAATCTGCCCTGAAAACCTGACACGGCCACGTAGTGCTGGGGAGTTCCACCTGGGGATAGGGAAAAATGGGAAAAATTATCAAAAAATGGGAAAAGTTATCAAAAAAATGGGAAAATTATCATAAAAATGGGATTGGGAATGGGAAAATCCATCCTGAAAACCTGACACGGCCACGTAGTGCTGGGGGGTTCCACCTGGGAAAATTATCCAAAAAATGGGAAATTTATCAAAAAATGGGAAAAAACGGGAAAAAAATGGGACTGGAAATGAGAAAATCCATCCTGAATATGGGAAAATCCATCCTGAAAACCTGACACGGCCACGTAGTGCTGGGGGGCTCCACCTGGAAAAATTATCCAAAAAATGGGAAATTTATCAAAAAATGGGAAATTTATCATAAAAATGGGAAAAAGTGGGAAAAAAAATGTGATTGGGAATGGGAAAATCCATCCTGAAAACCTGACATGGCCACGCAGTGCTGGGGGGCACCGCTTGGAATGGGGAAAAATGGGAAAAAAATGGAAAAAATGGGAAAAAAATGGGGAAAAATGGGAAATGGAAAAATCCGGCCCCAAAATTCCCCCATTCCTGTTCTTCCCAATTCCCGTTTTTCCCCCAATTCCCATTTTTTCCTGGATTTTCCCTCACCCAGGATCCCCTTGAGGTCGCTTTTGATGATGGATTGGAACCAGGAATTGTTGGTTTGGATCAGGAAACCGTAGAGCATCCGGGCCACCTGCAAAAAACGGGAATTTTTAGGGAAAAACGGGAAAAAATTATCTCGGAGCGGCCAAAATTTGGGATCACGGGGTGGGAAAATTGGGAATTGTAATTCCAGAGG
>NW_026625023.1:11486-13724 GCF_030028575.1 Malurus melanocephalus | reverse complement strand
ATCCCAGAATTCCCTGATGACCCCGGATAATCCCAGAATTCCCGGATGACCCCAGATGATCCCAGAATTCCAGAATTCCCGAATTCCCTGACCTTGGCGGTGTCGCTGACGAATTCCAGGCGCTGCTCCGGGCTCAGCCCCTCGGGATAACGCAGCCCGATGGTCTCAGCTGTGTCAAAGCGGCTCTGGAAATACCTGGGAATGGGAAACAATGGGAATAAATGGGAATGGGAATGGGAAAGGGAAAAACGGGAATGGAAAAAATGGGAATGGGAAAAACGGGAAAAAATGGGAAAAATGGGAATGGGGAAAATGGGAAAAAGGGGAATGGGAAAAAATGGGAATGGGAAAGAGAAAAAGGGGAATGGGAATGGGAATGGGAAAAACGGGAATGGGAATGGGAAAGGGAATGGGAACGGGAAAAATGGGAATGGGAAAAATGGGAATGGGAAAAATGGGAATGGGAAAAACGGGAAAAAACGGGAAAAAAATGGGAATGGGGAACATGGGAAAAATGGGAATGGGAAAAAATGGGAATGGGAAAAACGGGGAAAATGGGAAAAATGGGAATGGGAAAAACGGGAAAAATGGGAATGGGAATGGGAAAGATGGGAATGGCAAAAATGGGAATGGGATCGGGAAAAAATGGGAATGGGAAAAAATGGAAATGGGAAAAATGGGAATGGGAACGGGATTGGGAACAGGCAGGGGAGCCCCTCGGGGCTGGGGATTTAACCCGAAATTGGGAATTTGATCCCAAAATTCTGAGGAATTTAACCCCGGAATTCCATGGATTTGATCCCAAAATGGAGAATTTAACCCCCAAATTCCCAGGAATTCAAACCSAAAATTTCCAGGAATTTCCGATCCCTGGGAAAGGGAGGGTTTGGAATTTTGGGCCCTTCCCAAAGCTTTTCCTGAGGGATTTTCCAGGCTCTGGTTGGAAATGGGACAATTTCCGGGATTTTGGGATGGAAATTGGACAAATCCCAGGATTTTGGGATGGAAATTGGACAATTTCCAGGATTTTGGGGTCAGGAATGGGACAATTCCCAGAATTTTCGGAAAAAGGTAAATCCCAACCCCCCTTTCCCAAATTCCCGGAGCAGAAAATTCCGATAAAAACCTGGCTCGGGGTTGTGTGAGGCCAACCCGAACAAAAACCGCTGGAATTCAGCGGAAAACATCCCAAAAATAATCCCAAAAAAATCCCCCGGGAGCGACGTCCGGAATTGCAGCTGCGGCCCCGGAAAAAAAAATCCAAAAAAAATCCTGGATTTGTGTCGGCTGTCGGAGCGATTCCCTCGCGCTTCTCCGAGCATTCCGGGCTTTTCCAGAATTTCTGGATTTTCCAGGATTTTCTGGGGGTTTTACTGGAATTTTGCCAGGATTTGATGGGGTTTTGAAAGGGTTTTGCCGGGATTTTGTTGGGATTTTTCATGGGATTTCCTCAGGATTTTCCCGGGATTTTTTTGGGATTTTCTGAGGATTTTCCCATGGTTTTCCAGTGATTTCCCTGTGATTTTCCTGAGGTTTCTCAAGGATCTTCCCCCGTGATTTTCCTTGGCTTTTCCTGGGATTTTCCTGATTTTGCCAAGATTTCCCCCACAATTTCCCTGTAATTTCCCCATGATTTTCACAGGATTTCCCCATCATTTCCCTGTCACTTCCCCACAATTTCCCCATCATTTCCCCGTGATTTCCCTGCAATTTTCCGTTTTTTTCCCATAATTTCCCCATCATTTCCCATTTATTTCCCCATCATTTCCCCAAGATTTCCCCATGATTTCCCTATGGATTCCCTGTGATTTCCCTGCAATTTCCTGGTTTTTCCCCATCATTTCCCATTTATTTCCCCATCATTTCCCCCCCATTTCCCCATCATTTCCCCATGATTTCCCTGCAATTTTCTGGGTTTTTTTCTCATCATTTCCCCATCATTTCCCCATGATTTCCCTGCAATTTTCCTGTTTTTCCCCCATCATTTCCCTGAAATTTCCCCGTGATTTCCCCCATGATTTCCCCATCATTTCCCTGTGATGTCCCCCCATTTCCCTTGATTTCCCCATAATTTCCCCATCATTTCTCTGCGATTTCTCCGTGATTTCCCCATCATTTCCCTGCAATTTTCTGGGTTTTTTCCCATAATTTCCCCATCACTTCCCTGTGATTTTCTGTTTTTTCTCCATCATTTCCCCATAATTTCCCCGTGATTTTCTGGTTTTTTTTCCCATTATT
>NW_026625023.1:7683-10010 GCF_030028575.1 Malurus melanocephalus | reverse complement strand
TGGGAAAATTTGGGAATTCAGGGGAAATCAGGGTCCCTGCCTCACCTGGGACTCCACAGATTGGTTCCTTCGGGACACGGGATCCGTGTGCATCCAGAGCACGGAGTCGTTCCACAGCGCCACCTGGAAAACAGCCGGGAATTCGGGAATTCCGGGAATTCAGGGAAAAATCAGAGCTGGGGTGGGGAATTCTGGGGAGAAATCAGAGATGGGAGGGAATTCCAGGGAAAACCCATCCCCCGGGCGGGAATTCTGGGCCTGGTAGATCCCAGGGCATGTTTTTCCACGATGATTTTCCATGATTTTCCACAATTTTTGGCATTTTCCAGGATTTATCTAGGATTTTCCCAGATTTTTCTAGGATTTTCCCGGATTTTTCATTATTTTTTCTGGGATTTTCTGTGGTTTTCCCAGACTTTTCATGATTTTCTGGGATTTTCTGGGATTTTTCTGGGATTTTCCAGGATTTTCCCAGATTTTTCAGGATTTTTCCGTGATTTTTCCAGGATTTCTGACCTGGCTGAGCTCCAGGAAGTAGCGGATGTTTTCCAGGCGCAGCGGGAACTTCTCCTGCTCCATGTCAAAAACCATCCGAGAGCTGCCGATGTAATCGAAGGTTTCCTGGGAAAAAATGGGAGAAAATCCTGGAATTCTGGGGGATTGGGAGAAAAGGTGAAAAAGTGGAGAGGAAAAAAAAAGGGGAAAAGTGGGGAAAAAATGGGAAGGGAAGGGAAGGGAAGGGAAGGGAAGGGAAGGGAAGGGAAGGGAAGGGAAGGGAAAAAAGAAAAATCCAAGAGCCATCCCGAGGATCCCAGGATCCCAAACTCAATCCCAATGATCCCGATCCCATTCCAAATGACCCCAATAACTCTGATACCATTGATCCCAATCCCAATAACCCCATTGATCCCATTCCCAGTTTCTCACCCCCTGGAAGAACACGAACAGGACGTTCCTGGGCAGTTTTTCCACCCCCGGGGCCCCGTGCAGAGCCCGATCCCATTGATCCCAATAACCCCGATCCCATTGATCCCATTGACCCCAATGACCCCGATCCCACTGATCCCATTGATCCCAATAACCCCGATCCCATTGATCCCATTGACCCCAATGACCCCGATCCCATTGATCCCATTGATCCCAATGACCCCGATCCCATCGATCGCAATCCCGATCCCATTGATCCCATTGATCCCAATCCCATTAATCCCAATAATCCCATTTTTACCCCCTGGAAGAACACGAACAGCACATTCTTGGGCAGTTTTTCCACCCCCGGGGCCCCGTGCAGAGCCTGATCCCATTGATCCTGATCCCATTGATCCCAATCCCGATCCCATTGATCCCATTGATCCCAATGACCCCAATAATCCCAATAATCCCACTCCTCACCCCCTGGAAGAACACGAACAGGACGTTTCTGGGCAGTTTTTCCACCCCAGGGGCCCCGTGCAGAGCCTGAGCCGCCGCCAGCGCCGCCACCGCCCCCGACACGGCGCCCTCAGCCCCGGGAGCCACGTTCCAGAAAAACGAGTGACTGTCCATCTGGAAAATCAGGAAAATGGGGAAAATGGGGAAAAAATGGGAATAATGGGGAAAAAAACGGGGAAAATGGGAAAAACAATGGGGAAAACAACGGGAAAAATAGGGAAAACAATGGAAAAAATGGGAAAAACAACAGGAAAAATGGGGAAAATGGGGAAAAATGGGGAAAAACAACAGAAAAAAATGGAGAAAACAACAGGGAAAACAACGGGAAAAACAATGGGGAAAATAGGGAAAAATGGGAAAAATGGGGAAAACAGCAGGAGAAATGGGAAAAAACAATGGGGAAATAGGGAAACAATGGGAGAAATGGGGAAAGCAACGGGATAAGCAATGGGAAAAATGGGGGAAAAACAACGGAAAAAACAGGGAAAACAACACGAAAAACAACACGAAAAACCGGTTCAGAGAGGGAATTCTGGGATTCGGGGCTGATCCCGCCCGAAAACCCCACAATTCTGCACAAATTCCACCCCAAAAACCCGACAATTCTCCACAAATTCCAAGCCAAAAACATCGGGAACCCCAACCTGGTTCTGATGCAACCCCAAAACCTCGGAATTCTACAGGGATCCAACCCAAAATCACCAGGAATTCTTCACCAGGAAGACAATTCCATTTTCCCATCATTTTCATGGGATTTTCCCAGGATTTTCTGGGATTTTCCCATGATTTCCTCATGACTTTTCCATGAATTTCCTGGGATTTTGCTGGGATTTTCCTGTTATTTCCCTGGGATTTTCCTGTGCTTTCCCCATGCTTTCCCCATGATTTTCCTGGGA
>NW_026625023.1:3736-5378 GCF_030028575.1 Malurus melanocephalus | reverse complement strand
TTTTTTCTGTTTTTTTCCCATTTTTTCCCCATTTCTCACCTGTTTGATGACCTCGGTCTCGTTGTCGTCCTCCAGGAGGAAAATGGGGAAGGGGAATTGCTCGTAGGAGAGGCCACTGCCCAGGGGGTTCCAGACAGAACCGTTACAGTGAGAGAACTGCGGGCCATAATCCTCGGAGTAAACACCTGGAAATGGGAAAAATGGGAGAAAATGTGAGAAAATGGGGAAAAACAGGGAAAAAATGGGGAAAAACGGGGAAAAAATGGGGGGAAATGGGGAAAAAATGGGGGAAATAGGGGGAAAAAGAGAATGAAATGAGAGAAGACCAGGGAAAAAATGGGGGAAAACTGGAAATGGGAAAAATGGGAGAAAATGTGAGAAAATGGGGAAAAACAGGGAAAAAATGGGGAAAAACGGGGAAAAAATGGGGGGAAATGGTGAAAAAATGGGGGAAATAGGGGGAAAAAGAGAATAAAATGAGAGAACTGAGGGCCATAATCCTCGAAATAAACACCTGGAAATGGGAAAAATGGAAAAATTGGGAATAAGCAGTGAAAAAACAGGGGAAAAAATGGGGAAAACCAAGAAAAGTCTCTTCCCAAGGAGGTGACTCCAAAGCTGAACATTCCCAAATTTCCAGCTTTTCCTCCCACCTTTTCCAATTGGATTCAAATTCCCAATTTTCCTGAAATCCTCAGAATCTCCAACCCCAAACCATCTCTTTTTTCCTTGTTTTCCTGGAAGGAAAAAAAAAAAAGGGAATTATTTTTTTTCCTCACCGAATCCATCGTTGGGACATTTCARTCCCGGGGAAAATCCTTGGGAAGGGTCGGGACGGGCTGAGGTGACAGCGAGGCCGGAAATTCGGGAATTTCCTTTCAGCTGCATCAAAATATCCCTGGAAATGGGAAAAAAATGGGTGGAATTTGAGATTTATCCAGGAAAAATCAAAATTCAGGGATAAATGAAGGAAATGAACTAAAACATCCCGGGAATTTTATGTTGAAAAGGCCAAAATGAGGGAACGTTAACAGAAAATTCCAGACTGGAAATTCGGGAATTTCCCTTCAGCTGCATCAAAACCTCCCTGGAAATGGGAAAAAAAGGGGTGGAATTATGGATTTATCCAGGAAAAATTAAAATTTAAGGAGGAATTGAGGAAATGAACAAAAAAATCCTGGGACTTTTATGTTGAAAAGGCCCAAAATGAGGGAAAATCGACAGGAGAAAATTCCTGGAAAAGGGAAAAAAGGGATGGAATTTGAGGTTTATCCAGGAAAAGTCAAAATTCAGGGATAAATGAAAAAAATGAACAAAAAAATCCCGGGAATTTTATGTTGAAAAGGCTCAAAATGAGGAAAAATTAATAGGAAAAAATTCCTGGAAAAAGGAAAAAAGAGATGGAAATTGAGATTTATTCAGAAAAACGCAAAATTTAGGGATGAATTAAAGAAATGGTGCCAAACTCCATAAATTTTTGTTTTGGAAGGCCCAAAATGAGGGAAAATCCAGAAGGAGAAAATCCCAGCCTTGTTCTTCCCACTTTTCCCAGGAAAAGCAGCTCCCCCCATCCATCCTGGGGTGAAATTCCCGATTTTTTAATTTTTATTAAATCCTGGATCAAAATCCCACAAATTTGGGA
>NW_026625023.1:0-1307 GCF_030028575.1 Malurus melanocephalus | reverse complement strand
CCCAAATTTCCCAAATTCTCACACTGGCAGCCGATCTGGTGGGTGGCGTTGAGCAGACGCACGCACGGCGCTGTGCGGTTCAGAGCCACGTAAATCTTCCTCTCCACAGAGTTCCCGCCGAAACTGCCTGAGGGGAAAAGGGGGAAAAAAAACATTTCCAGGGGTTTTTGGGATTTCAGAGACACCAAAAATTGGGAATGGGGTGGGGAATGGGGATAGGAAAGGGAAAAAAGTCCTTAAGTTGGGAACAAGGTGAGGAAACGCAAAAAGTCCCAGGGATATCGGGTTTGGGAATGGGAGGGACTTCGAGCCTCAGGAGGAGACCCCAAAAGGGTCAGAGGGGACCCAAAAAAGGACAATGAGGAACTCAAAAAGGGTCGGGGGGATCCAGAAAGGATTGCAAGGGACCCGAAAACGGCAATGAGGACCCCAAAAAGGGCAATGAGGAACCCAAAAGGATCGTAGGGATCCCGAAAGGATCGGGAAGGACCCGAAAAGGATCGGGGAGACCCCAAAAAGGGCAATGAGGAACCCAAAAGAGTCAGAGGGAATCCAAAAAGGTTTGGGGAGATTCCTAAAGGGTCGCAAGGAACCCGAAAAGGGTCGGCGGGGACCCCAAAAAGGGCAATGAGGAGACCAAAAGAGTCAGAGGGGACCCCGAGAAGGCAAGGAGGACCCCAAAAAGGGCAATGAGGAGACCAAAAGGATTGGGAGGGACCCGAAGAGGGTCGGCGGAAATCCCAAAAGTGCCCACGGAGAACCAGCCCCTCCCGTTCCCCGTTCCCGTTCCTCACCCGCCGCCAGCGCGGCCACGAGCAGCACCCGCAGCGTTCCCGAGCGGCTCCAGCCCCTCCCGCTCCATCCCGGTCCCGTTCCTCGTTCCCCGCTCCATCCCGGTCCCGTTCCCGGGGCTCACCCGCCGCCAGCGCGGTCACGAGCAGCACCCGCAGCGTTCCCGAGCGGCTCCAGCCCCTCCCGCTCCATCCCGGTCCCGTTCCCGTTCCTCACCCGCCGCCAGCGCGGCCACGAGCAGCACTTGCAGCGCTCCCGAGCAGCTCCAGCCCCTCCCGCTCCATCCCGGTCCCCTCCGCTCCCCCGGCTCCGCCGCCATCACCGCTGCACCGGCGGAAGCGGAAGTGACSGAACGGACGCGGAAGTTTCCCCCGCCCGGTGCCGTTTCCGGGGCGGAGCGGCGGCGCTGACGTGGAGGTTCCGGGGTTCCGCAGAGGCCCCGCGGCGATGCTGACAAAATTCGAGACCAAATCGGCGCGGGTGAAAGGTGAGGGGAAAATGGGGTGAGGGGGGAA
>NW_026625022.1:20031-21199 GCF_030028575.1 Malurus melanocephalus | reverse complement strand
GGAACAAACCCCCCAGACACTGAGTGAGCTCATCTAGAAGTTTGGAGTGGGGGGCTCCAGGAGGCTGTGACCCCATAGAGATCCCAGGATGGAGCAGGGTCCTGGCAGGACTCAGGACCCCAAACTGGAGCAGTTCCTGAGGAGCTGCAGCCCAAGGGATGGGAAAAGGGATGGGAAAAGGGGTGGAAAAGGAATCGGAAAAGGATGGGAAAGGGATGGAAAGGGGATGGGAAAGGGATGGGAAAGGGATGGGAAAGGGGTGGAAAAGGGATGGAAAAGAGGTGGAAAAGGGATGGGAAAGGGATGGGAAAGGGATGGGAAAGGGATGGGAAAGGGATGGAAAATGGATGGGAAAGGGATGGAAAGGGGATGGGAAAGGGATGGGAAAGGGATGGGAAAGAGGTGGAAAAGGCATGGGAAAGGGATGGGAAAGGGGTGGAAAGGGATGGGAAAGGGATGGAAAAGGGATGGGAAAAGGATGAGAAAGGGATGGGAAAGGGATGGAAAAGGGATGGGAAAGAGGTGGAAAAGGGATGGGAAAGGGGAGGGAAAGGAATGGGAAAGGGATGGGAAAGGGATGGAAAAGGGATGGGAAAGGAATGGGAAAAGGGATGGGAAAGGGATGGGAAAGGGGTGGGAAAGGGATGGGAAAGGGATGGAAAGAGATGGGAAAGGGATGGAAAGCGGTGGAAAAGGCACGGGAAAGGGATGGGAAAGGGGTGGAAAATGGATGGGAAAGAGGTGGAAAAGGGATGGGAAAAGGATTGGAAAGGGGTGGAAAAGGGATGGAAAAGGGATGGGAAAAGGATGGAAAAGGAATGGGAAAGGGATGGAAAAGGGATGGGAAAGGGATGGGAAAGGGGTGGAAAAGGGATGGAAAAGGGATGGAAAAGGGATGGGAAAGGGGTGGGAAAGGGATGGGAAAGGGGTGGAAAAGGGATGGGAAAGGGATGGGAAAGGGATGGAAAAGGGATGGGAAAGGGATGGGAAAGGGATGGGAAAGGGATGGGAAAGGGATGGGAAAGGGATGGGAAAGGGATGAGAAAGGGATGGAAAAGGGATGGAAAAGGGATGGGAAAAGGATAGGAAAGGGATGGGAAAGAGGTGGAAAAGGCATGGGAAAGGGATGGGAAAGGGATGGGAAAGGGATGGGAAAGGGGTGGGAAAG
>NW_026625022.1:15594-18510 GCF_030028575.1 Malurus melanocephalus | reverse complement strand
AGAGGGAATTTTCCTGATTTCCAACTTTAACCTCCCTTGGGCACAACTTGAGGSTGYTCCCTCTCATTCCTGGGATCAGAGCTCAATCCCCCCATGGGTGTTCAGGACACGACACAAAACTGAGAGAACCCTCAAGCCAGGAGCAGCATTTTGGGGARGAACTCGATGTTCCCACAACAATCCCACTGCACAGCCCTCGGGGACAGCCAGCCAAGGTGGAGGAGCTCATGGAGGAGTTGGACACCTCCTCCTCCTCCTCCCGCAGCAAACAAACAGAAATGTCACTCGCTGTCCAGGCGCCGTCAGCACAGACGCTGCTGTCAATGAATCACAAGTGTCTAGGAACAGCTTGAACAACTTTTATTTTTTTTTTTAAAGTGCTTAAAACGTAAATAACAAGCTCTTTATAAACATTAGTTGCAACTATTAAAACATGAGACACACGGAACCCACTTCCTGCGGGCAGGAAGGAAACAGTGAAGGAAACAGTGAGGAACAGGGAAAGCAACAACTCCAAAAACCCTGACGATTCTTCTGTTTGGGGATGGTTTTTCCATGTTTTTAACCCCAAACACAAATCCCCATCCCTTCAGGTTTGTTCCAGTTTGAGGATAAACCTCGCTGGTTCTTCTGACCCACACGTGGCCTGAAGGACCAGGCGAGGGAAAAAAAAACAAAAAAATCATTGGCCAAAGTTCTTGAGAAGCAAAAAAACGCAGCTTTGGGCTGATAACAAAGGCAGAGAGCACGGCACCCTGCTGCAACCTYGGGAACAGCTCGAGCGTGGAGAAACAACTCCAGAGAAAGGCAAAAACCACAGGGAATGGTTATGGCTGTGTTTGAAACAAACTGGGAGGTGCAGCAAACCTTTGGGGTGTGTTTGGCTCAGCAGAGAGGGGCAGAGCTCGGAGAAGGGTCAGGAACAAGGAGGAAAAACGCTGCTCGTGYTTGGGGAGCACCAGCAGCACCCTGTGGGGTTGAGGGATGGGGTTTTTTTATGGACTGGGGTTCATTGTCAGCCCTCATTTCCCAGCCCTGCTGCTTTCCCAGGGCTGCATTCCATCATCCCCAACTCAGGGGACACCCACAGAGGGACCCACCCATGGGATCTGATCCCACTGGCACATCCCAAAATGGAATAAACGCCTTCCCTGGGTGCTCCCATCCCACCCGGACACAGAGGGAGGAGCAGAGAGGCTGCAGGGTTGGGATGTTCATGGCTGGAGCTCCTTTCTCACTCAGGAGAGTTCTTCCCTCCSGACCCAGCAGTGTCATYSTGCCCTCCCCTTCYYYTCCCTGCCCTYCCCTTCCCCTCCCTGCACCTCCACAGCTCCTGCAAGGACACAAAGCACCTGCACAGGTCATCTGTGCGTGACAATGAACTCACTGTTTTTTGGATGAGAAGGAAAACAGAGGAGGAACGTGCCCCAGACAGCTCGAGTGGGACTRAGAACTGGGTTACAGAGCCTTTTTGGGATAGGAAAATGCTACTGGCCCGTGGCAAAAGGCACGATTCTTCAAGTCATGGTCTGTATTGAAGCAAGTAAAGAGGAGAGCAGCGAGGAGTTAAAGGAATCAGGAACTTTGGGAGATAGAGAAGAGGGAGAAGATGCCTTTTGTGTTGAGATCCCACACCAAATGCCACTCTGCCTGCATGGGCATCTTCTCCAGCCAAAATCCTGGCAACACCATCCTTCCTGTCCCCTGCAAAGGGGCTGCAAATCAGGGGTTAAAGCAGATACACGGGAGCCCTTTGGGGGTGACTCAGGGCAGCAGAGGACAGAGCTGCCCTGAGCCCATGGGGGAGCAGGGATTGATCCCGTGGGAGCAGGCTGGGCATGGAGCATCCCGGAATTGTGGGCTGGGTTTGGGGTGCCTGACCCCGCAGGGGCCCTGCAGAGGGGTCAGAGCCCTGAGCTGCACGGGGGAAGATGAGGCAGAGCTGTGGGAAGCCATTCCCAGGGAATGCTGAGTGGGAATTCAGCCGTGCTGATTCTGGGGCACACCAGGCTGCTCTGCTGCATGGGGTGCAGATCAGATCATCCCCTGGGGCACAATCCCATATTCCCTTTCCCATATTGCAGCCAGGAGGGACCGGGGACAGTGTCACCCCTGCCACAGGCACCCAGACAGCACTGCTGTCCCTTTGTGGCCATCTCCTGTGCTCAGAAAGTGGCACAAACTGCAGGTGGCTCTTGAGGCACAGACCCTTTACTGGGGTACCTGGGGCAGGGGGAGAAGAGCCATCCCACAGCTCTGGTCCCGGGTCTGAGTGTCCCCAATGCCACCCAGGAGAGAAGTGGAGAGAAGTGGTGCTCTCCACCCTGCAGTGGAGAATAGAGGGGCAGCAGCAGACAGAGCCACGGGGAGATGGTTTCCAGGTCTGAGTGTCCCCAATGCCACCCAGCAGTGGAGAATAGAGAGGCAGCAGCAGCAGATGGAGCCATGGGGAGATGGTTTCTGGGTCTGAGTGTCCCCACTGCCACCCTGCAGTGGAGAGCAGAGGGGCAGCAGCAGATAGAGCCACGGGGAGATGGTTTCTGGGTCTGAGTGTCCCCAATGCCACCCTGGAGAATAGAGAGGCAGCAGCAGCAGACAGAGCCATGGGGAGATGGTTTCCAGGTCTGAGTGTCCCCAATGCCACCCTGGAGAATAGAGAGGCAGCAGCAGCAGATGGAGCCACGGGGAGATGGTTTTCAGGTCTGAGTGTCCCCAGTGCCACCCTGCAGTGGAGAGCAGAGGGGCAGCAGCAGCGGGTGGAGCCACGGGGAGATGGTTTCTGGGTCTGAGTGTCCCCAATGCCACCCTGGAGAATAGAGAGGCAGCAGCAGCAGATGGAGCCTGGTTGGAGATGGTTTCCAGCATGTCTGTGGGTCACTTAAAGCTCTGGCAGGTGGCACTGGGTGACAGTGACAG
>NW_026625022.1:8363-11138 GCF_030028575.1 Malurus melanocephalus | reverse complement strand
AGTTTAGTCTGGGGCCACCCCTGATGCTCCAGCCCAAGCTGAGGGTCACCTGCCTGGAAGCCACCACAGAATTTGTCCCCTCCWTGAGGCCGAAAGGGAAGGTGAGGAGTCACTTAAAGGGGAATTACATTTCCAGGTTTTGCCTCACTCTTCACCCAAAAGGTTCTTTSTGGGCTTGAATGAAGTGCAGGTCCTTCCCAGCAGGATGGAAAGAGAAGTGCCCTGACCTCCCTCCCTGCAAGGAATGGCACAGTTGTGCACATCCTTGGCATGGGAACAGCCAGACAGCCATCCCATGGGTATGGGAACACCCAGACATGGGCATGGGAACACCCAGACAGCCATCCCATGGGCATGGGAACACCCAGACACCCATCCATGGGCATGGAAACACTGAGACATGGGCATGGAAACACCCAGACAGCCATCCATGGGCATGAAAACACCCAAACACCCATCCATGGGCATGGAGACACCCAAAAACCCATCCATGGGCACAGAAACACCCAGACACCCATCCATGGGCATGGAGAACACCCAGACATGCATGGGCATGGAATACCCAGACACCCATCAGCATGGAAATACCCATCCATGGGCATGGAAACACCCAGACATGGGCACAGAAACACCCAGACACCCATCCATGGGTATGGAGAACACCCAGACACCCATCCTAGGAACAGAAACACCCAGACACCCATCCATGGGTATGGAGAACACCCAGACACCCATCCTAGGAACAGAAACACCCAGACACCCACCCATGGGCACAGAAACACCACGGGACAGGGCTGAGGAGAGGGCTGGGGGCCACCAGGGCTGCTCCTCCAAGCCCCAAATGTCACTGTCACCTCAGGGATCCCCCAGTCAGGACAGAGACACAACCAGAGCATGGCTGGGAACCTCCCTGGGCCCAGCAGAGGGGAATGCAGCGCTGGGTTTGGAAAGCAGAGGTTATTTCCCACCCATGTGGGGTCCCAGGCAGCTGCCAGCCCCGTGGCCAGTGGGAACAGTCATTTCTGCAGAGCAGGAATTAAAAATGAAATCCTTATCCCACTGTTGCCACTGAGGGTGGGGTGTGCAGGGCTTGGCCCCTCTGTGATCCTAAACTGGAGATGTTCCTCCAGCTCTGTGTCCTGGGATGGTGGCACCAGCTCCTCCCAGGGATGCTCCTCACCTCGCAGCCAGGACAAACTCCTGAGGGATCTGCCACGAATCCAGAGCAGTTTCCACTCCTGATCCATCAATGTGAGCTCCAGCATGGAATCAGCAGCTCATGGGCTCCAATGCAGAGCATCCCAAGGGGATCTGAGCCCAGGATGGAGCTCCAGGCCAAGCTGGAGCAGCCCAGGGGGACATGGACCCTGTCCCAGTCCTGTCCCAGCTGTCCCTGTGCTCCCAAGGTCACTGCTGAGGACAGGGACACACCATTTCCCTCATTGTCACCCCATTTAAGGTTCCTCACAGAGAACAAARCAACCAAGGACAAAGCCAAGGGAGACCCTGTCCCAAGGGCCATCCCTGCGTGGAGGAACAGGAATGTCCCAGCTCGGGATCAACTCTCCCAGGTCCATCCCTGGCAGTGCCAAAGCTCTCCCAGCTCCAGGGCTGCACAAGGATCACCRGGAGGAGCTGATTTCACCTCACAGCCCGGTTTTGGAGTGTTCTGCATGCCTGATGTGAGGGAGGCATGGAGCAGCCTGGGCCACCACCTCGGTCCCGGTGACATCCCCAGTCCTGTCACCGTGTGCTGGGACAGTGCCACATCCAGTGAAGGGACAGGATTTGCACACTCGGGGCTCCTGCAGGCACTGCAGCTCCTTGGGGTCCCTCCTGTCCCGGGAATGTGACACCTTGCCAAGGGCACCAAAGGACCTTCCACACCCCTGGGAGCTGCAGCTGATCCTGCCTCGCCCCACAGCCACACAAGATGGCCCAAGAGCCCTCTGAAGGGGCCATGGGGCCCCAGTCCCCAATTCCAGCTCTCCTGAGGAGGCCCTGAATCCCTCACACCAAATCTCAGCACCCACAGCAGCTGCTGGCTCCTTCACCTTGCCCAYCCAAGGGTGAATTCTCTCCTTTTCTCTCCCACCTTTGTTGTACCATCTGGGTGCCAGTGCCATCCCAACAGGAGATGATYCTGGAAAGGGAAGCATCACCACCAGCACTGGGAAAAGGCTCCTTGCAGCTTTCCTCCCTCGCCCTGTGACAGTTCTCACATCTCCCCAATCCTGCCAAGCAGCTCCAAAGAGCCTTCCTCAGAGCCTCAGCAGCTCTTCAGAGGTTCATCAGTGCCAGCAAGGATCCAAAATGTGCTGCAGAAACAGAGAGGGCAGTCCCAGGATATCCTGGATGTGCACCATGATAGAAACCAGAGCTGATATCCCAACCAGCTCTTAGATCTGAGCCTATTCCCAGCCCAGGAGCCAGCCAGACCTGCCTGGTGCASAGCCTGAGGGTGAACAGAAGCAGGGATTCCTGACCTAGAGAGTCCTGTACCTCCCTGACTGCCTCAGTCATCCYTCAGCATCACAGGACACTTCTCTTTCCATGAACCACAATCAAGCTGAGGTTTCTGTGCAGCATCTCTGCAAATTTTGAACAAGGCTATCTGCTGGWGGATGAATATTCCAATTAAAAATCRTTGGAGGATGTGGCCTGAATAAGAAGGAAAAATACCTGACATACCCAGGCAGATGTTGGTCTTTGTTCCTGAGATATTTTCACAGCTCACACCAAGGAGGGATCCCCTTGTGGAAGGGCTGCAGCTCA
>NW_026625022.1:1454-6245 GCF_030028575.1 Malurus melanocephalus | reverse complement strand
CAGAACCGAGGCAGGAGGAGCTGCAGCACTGCCGGAGCAGCTCAGGCTGAGCTCTCCAGGACCAGGGCAAGGTGGGGCAGGAGGAGCTGCAGCATCCCAGAGTACCCAGGATCCCACAGCTCGGGCTGGGCTCTCCAGAACCAGCACAAGGGGAGCAGGAGGAGCTGCAGCATCCCAGAGAGCCCAGGATCCCACAGCTCGGGCTGAGCTCTCCAGAACCAGCACAAGGGGAGCAGGAGGAGCTGCAGCATCCCAGAGAGCCCAGGATCCCACAGCTTGAGCTGGGCTTTGCAGAACCAGGGCAGGGCGAGGCAGGAGGAGCTGCAGCACCACCAGAGCAGCCCCTTGGAGCGGACCCGGCCGGGCACAGCCCTCTCCGGAGCTCCCTCCGTGTCCCCAGCACGCACCCTTCGCTCCCCGCACTCTCACCTGCTCATGTGCTGGCCCAAGGGCTCCTGAGCCGGCCGTGTCTCCCTGGGCAGAACCAGGAGCGCTGAAGCCTGTGCGTCCCGGGGCAGCGGGCACTGGCGGCTGGCGGGCACGGCGGCGGGGACGTGCGGCTCGGGGTTAGCGACAGCCACCGGGAAAGGGGTGGAGGAGGCCAGGGGCTGGCCGGCATGCAGGGAGGGAGCGTGAGGGGGCTGCGAGCCGTGCCCAGGCGCTGCGGAGAAGCTGAAGTGGCTCTGCTCAAGCTTTTCGGGCAGCGGGGCAGGGGGATGCTCCACGAACGGGTTGCTCGGGGAGCTGGGGCTCAGCGCCAGGGTAAAGGGGTTTCTCAGGGCTGAAGCTCCCCGAGTGGGTCTCTCCTCTGCCCTGTCTGGCTTCCAGAAATCRGCTCTCTTGCAGTCGATCCTGCTCTCTGCCGAGGCCCTGCCCTGCTCTGCCTGCCCAGGACGGGCACGCTCCTCTGCTCGCCCCTCGCCACCATCCCACGCCAGCTCCAGCCGGGATGGGCTCTCCCCACGCTCTAACCTTTGGGGCTGTGGCTTTGGATGCCCAGCTGCCTCCTGATCTTCCAGAGCCGTCCAGAACATTTCGGGCTGGGCCAGGTCTAGCTTGGAAGGTGGGTTTAGTCCTGAAACGCTGAGCTCCTCAGGGAATGGCTCTTGCCTGGAGGGTGGCTCCCACTTGGCACTGTCTGCAGCCCCCATCTCAGGGGATACACGGGGCTGGCTCCWGCTCTGCTCAGCCCCCGACTGCTCCAGTCCATCCAGGGAGAATTTGGACGTGCAAGTCTCAAACTGCTCGGCCCCATCAGTCTGGTTCATCTCCGACAGCTGTTCCCCTTTGCCCAGCTCTCCAGTTTCTGTGTCCACATCAGCTCCTGAGTCCACAGSGGCAGCTCGGGCACCCTCGGGCACCGGGAACTCGCCCTTGGCTTCAGCGGTGGGCACRGAGGGCTCGCTGCTCCCACGGCTCYKTGGCACMTCCATCTCTGCTCCTGGTTCCTCTGAGCCCTCCCATSGCCCCTGGGTGCCTCTCTGGGTGTCACCAGGGTCCCCCTCGTCACCGTCCCCACCAGCACCGATGGCTGCAAACCGCCTGGGTGGTTTGGGGGGTGGCACAGCGGGGCTGGGCACGGGCTCCTCCTGGTCCCGTGGCCACGGGGGCAGCCCCAGGGGTCTGTCACGGGTGTCAGGGGCCAGTTTGGGTTGACCATCGCTGGCCTGGAGCTGCATGCTGGCCTGCAGCCGGAACACCGAGCTGCGGATGTCCAAAGAGCCCACCTGGCCAGGGCTGGGCTCTGTGCCCGGCTCGGGGAACCTTCGTGGGGGCACAGCCACCATGGAGCCACCGGGCACAGCTTCAGGGAACCTTGGTGGGGGCACGGCCACCACAGAGCCACCGGGCACAGCTTCAGGGAGCCTCAGTGGGGGCACAGCCACCATGGAGCCACCAGGCACAGCTTCGGGGGCCAGCTCAGGGAACCTTTGTGGGGGCACGGCCACCATGGAGCCACCGGGCAGAGCTTCAGGGAGCCTTGGTGGGGGCACGGCCACCACAGAGCCACCGGGCACAGCTTCGGGGGCCAGCTCAGGGAACCTTGGCGGGGGCACAGCCACCACAGAGCCACCGGGCAGAGCTTCGGGGTCTGGCTCGGGGGGGAACGGGCTCCTGGGTAACACACGGGTGGTGGCACGGGCTGAGCTTTGGGGATCAAAGGGACCCTCGGCCAGGAAGGATGGGTGGGAGCTGAAGGCACCCTCGGGAGCGGTGCGCTCCTCATCCACACTGGGGGTGCTCTCAGAAGGTTCAGGAGCAGTTTCTGTGGCTATGGTCATCCAGCCGTTGGTGCCCGTGCCACACAGCTCCTCCTCGCCGCTGTCCCCTTCCTCTCTGGTGCTGCTTTCAGGGTTTGGTGCCGCTGATGCCTCTTTCTCCCCGGAGTTTCCTGAGGTAAACGGGCCCGTCCACACCATGGGCGTGCTGCTTTTCCTCCTCCTGGCCATGGACCCCGCCGACACGGGGCTCAGCACGTCCTCRATCACCGTGGCCTCCTGCGTGGTGCTCACCAGGTTGGCACCCACGTCTAAATTGGAGAAATTGCTCCAGGAGCGGAGAGCTGCGGGCATTTCAGCACCCATGGGCGACTCGGGCCGGTCCAACACCTTGGGGCAGGGTGGCTCGGCAGCGTCGGGGTCATCGATGAACGCCACGCCCTCGGCTGTCACCGAGGCCARGAAGCTGTCACTGTTCCTGTCGGGTTTGAGCCTGCTGGTGGCAAAGGCGTCGAAGGTCTCGTCCCACTCGGAGGGCGGCGGGGGCACGGCAGGGTCGGTGGTGGCAGGAGGGGGCTCTCCCGCTGATGGGGGAGTTGTTTCAGGCACGGGAACAGCGAGGCTGGGGGCTGCAGGCTCTGTGTGCCTCGGGGAGGCTGAGCCCCCGCAATCCTCAGAGGAACAAAAGCTCCCAGCGACCTCTGCTGCGGCATGCGGCCCAGGCGGCAAACTAGAGAGAAAGTGAGCAGGTGAAGGAGAATTTAGTACCTGGTCAGCCAGGAGCTCCTCAAAGAAGGGATTGCTGTGCAGGGAGTTGAGGAATGGGTTGGTGGGGGACAAGGAGCCGGCCTGGCTGTGTCCAGGAGAGGCGGGGAGGAGGTTAGAGCTCGGCATGCTAGCGGGGAGGGTGGCAGGACATGGGGTGGGACAGCGGGCAGAGCAGGGACAGGGAGCGGCTGAGCTGGTTTCTACCTGAGGAGACACTTCCAGGCTGTGGAGGGAAGACAGAACAGTCCTCCTGGTTAAATTCAGCTGGGCCAGAGCTGCAAGCGTGCCCCACACACACCCCAAAGCTCTGCTCCAAGCAGGGCACTGAGCACATCCCTCACTGAGCACATCCATCATGCAGCACATCCTTCCCTGAGCACATTCATCCCATAGCACATCAATCATGGAGCACATCCCTCACCGAGCACACCCATCCCCGATCACACCCATCCCATAGCACACCCATCCCGTAGCACACCCATCCCGTAGCACACCCATCCCGTAGCACACCCATCCCGTAGCACACCCATCCCATAGCACACCCATCCCATAGCACACCCATCCCATAGCACACCCATCCCATAGCACACCCATCCCATAGCACACCCATCCCATAGCACATCCATCCCACAGCACATCCATCCCTGAGCACACCCATCCCATAGCACACGCATCCCATAGCACACCCATCCCAGTCACACCCATCCCATAGCACACCCATCCCATAGCACACCCATCCCAATCACATCCATCCCATAGCACACCCCTCACCACTCACACCCATCCCAGATCACACCCATCCCCAATCACACCCATCCCCAATCACACCCATCCCCAATCACACCCCTCACCAATCACACCCATCCCATAGCACACCCCTCACCACTCACACCCATCCCCAATCACACCCATCCCATAGCACACCCATCCCAGTCACACCCATCCCAGATCACACCCATCCCCAATCACACCCATCCCAATCACACCCATGCCAGGCACAGCGGTGGGCATGGAGCCAAGGCACAGAAGGACATGCACAAACACAGCCAAGGGCAGCCCTTCTCCCAGGACCCTCCATGGCCCCACAGAGCTTTCCCCATTGCCTGCAGCCCCAGGATCGCTCGGTGTGTGTGTGTTTGTGTGTATTTGTGTGTGTTTGTGTCCCTGTGTGATGGGACCAGGGCAGTGGAGCACGAGGAGCCACCCGGGTTCTCAGCAGGATTCATTGAACCAGCCAAGGCACACATAGTGGGTGTCTCCCAGTTCAGCCAGTGCCCCCTCACTGGTYTGTCAGCATGGCCAGGATGGGAGCACACACAGAGCTCCTGTTTGCACAGAGGAGGGACACGGCTGAGAGGAGAGCAACACGAGTCCAGGAGAGGAGCACATGGACAGGACAGGATCCTGGTCCTGCCCTGGACCCTGCCCAGGTTCCCACATGGCCAGGACAGGGCTCTGACCCCGCTCTGGACCCTGCCTGTCCTCTCAATGGCCAGGACAGGGCTCTGAGCCCACTCTGGACCCTGCCCAGCCTCCCACGTGCCCCCTGTCCCATCTGCTCTGCCCGAGATGCCCAAGCTCCCCCCGAGATGCCCAAGCTCCCCCAGGGGATGCCCAGGAGGAAGGGACTCAGCACATGTGGAACCCACACCATCATCCCCTCACCAGTGAGACTGACAGCTCCTCTGTTCAAATGGGATCTCACTGATCTTCCTTTGGGAACCCTCCACCAGGAGAGAAGGCTCAGCACACTCAGGGGTTCTCACACCGATGCCTTAGGATTTTTAGTTTCTATATTTTCATG
>NW_026625022.1:0-1335 GCF_030028575.1 Malurus melanocephalus | reverse complement strand
AGAGCCCCAAAATATGGAAACAACAGCAAGTTAGAGAAGAGCAAGTTTAAAGTGGTTGACATCATCACCTATAAAGATCATTAGAAAATTAAGACCCAATATGTTAATAAAGCAGAACTTAYAAAAGGTGAAAATCCCGTGACCCGGTGTCCATTTTAAGTGTAGCCTCAAGAAGAAGCTTTTGTCTGCTCTTAATGTACCAGGGGGCTGTTAGGCCTGGATTAAAGTTGTATATTCTAATTCTCTTTCAGATTAGCCTGATTGATGAGGCATCAACACCACAAAGGGGGGTGAGGTGTGCACACCCCATGTCCATCGGGTGTTCTCACTGCCACACTCCCTCCTCTGGCCCCATCCCCTTGGAGGAGCAATCCCATCCCCAGTTCAGGGCATTATTGCCCTGCCCTATAATGGATCCCATGGGATTGAAGGATCTCCCCTTTTGGCTGGGGACAGATGGGCACTGTCAGCCCACACTGGGCACACACACCAAGCTTTACCAGGAAGGAATCAATCCATTGCTTTGCCAACGTGCCCAGGGTACATCCAGCCTGGATCTCCCTCCCGAGCTGCAGGGAGTGATCACTGCCACCACTGCAGGATCCCAAATTGCTTGGATAACTATTTCCGTGTTACTGTGGATACAGCAAACGCCTCAGACRCGTTTCAAAGCACAAAAATGCCACCTTGAGGCAAAAGCTGACGCTGGTGACGGCGCGGTTGGTCGGTCCCAAAGCAGGGAGGGCACTGGGCTGGCAGTGCTTGGTCCATGAGTGACACCCACCATGGGCACCCCCTGCTCCTGCACCCTTCCTGCACCCTCTCCTGAGCAGCTCCTGGCACGGTGCCTGCTGAAGCCACCGATGCCACCCCAGTCCCCAGCCCCGCTTTGGGGACAGGAAATGTTCCTGGTGAGCAGCTGAGTGTGAGCAGCTCTGCTCCACACCCATGGGACACCAGCCTGACCCCACTGAAGGGAACTGCCATTCCAGGGACAAGGAAAAGCCTCAAGCCCTCCATGCCCAGCCCAAGCCCAGCTCCCTTTGGGGCACAGGCAGCCCGTGGGTGCCCTCTCCTGCTGTCACCGTGCCCATCCTGCTCCGTGTCCTCTCCTGCCTGGACCAGCAATGCACCCCACAGGATATAATCTTTGAGCTCAGGGTGAGCACAGAAAATCTCCAATTATGGGAGAGGTGATGGACCCACAGGCACAGAGCACTCTGCTCGGAATCAAACCCCTCCTGGCACTGCCAGCCTGGAGAGCAGCACAGGGCTGCCCCTTTTCCCTGAGTGCCCTCAAAAATTCCAGCTCCCCAAAAAGGACAACACCTGCTC
>NW_026625021.1:19773-20484 GCF_030028575.1 Malurus melanocephalus | reverse complement strand
GATTTTGAGGCATGGGATTTCAGGTCTCTGTGTGAGTCTTTGTGGGTTCGCTTCTGTTGGCAAATTAAAGCTTTGACTCTGCTTTCCACAGCAAATGATGGAGCAAGTCCAGCTACATCAGGACCCACAATTCACTCTAAAAATTAGAATTTTCATTTTTCTCTATCCAAGCCATGAAGAAAACACACTTTATAGTGAAACTTTTGTGAGCTGGAGGCTCAGTGTCCTCCAAGATCTTTCATGAATAGGACAATATTCCAGGGGGAGACTGGCAAATCCAGAGCCTACTGATGCTBAGGAAGCTTTGCAAAACCTCCCAGCCTGTGGTGGGATTGCAGCCTCCTGAGTTGCTGAAGGCCTCCCTCAGCTCTGGCACAGTTTGGACAGGAAAGGGGACGGTTCAGTTTGTGAGATGTGGAGACAGGAGGAGGGAAGAGTTTGCAAACGCTGTCACAGGCGCAGGGCTGTTTTCATTTAAGGCAAAAAGTGGTGGTATGTAATCTTTTATTTAATATGAGGGAGGGAGGTGCTGAAGGGCACAAATTCTCAGGAATAAGGACATCTTCCACTTTCCCTACAAGGTGACTGAATGGGAAAGTGACATTCATCTTTCATGGAAGGTGTTTTAAATTTTACAAATTCTATTTTGGCTGAAGATGTACCTGGACAGTGCTGATTTAGAGCATTTTATCAGACTCACAGAGTATCCTC
>NW_026625021.1:16696-17869 GCF_030028575.1 Malurus melanocephalus | reverse complement strand
AGCAGAGAAAGAGGTTAAAAAATATTCTATAAAAATATCAGCCTATAATCTAATGCTCAATATACAAATAACTGTATAACTATAAAACTATTTAACTACATAAGTATGTAAATAGAGCTATGCAAATTTATCACTATAACACTATGCATATATACATTAAATTATACAGATATATAAACATAACTATTCACATGTACAACTATAACTACATCTACAAAAATGCAACTATGTGCATCTAGAACTACATATCTAAATATAACTACACAGATATATGAATAGAATGACATAGATATRTGCATATATATTTATATATGCAACTATGTACCTTTTGGTGGGGGAAGCTGGGCTTCCCCTGGAAGGCTCTGGAGCCATCTATGAACCCTCAGGTGATGGACCACTGAGGTTCTGGCACRACGGAGCKGTGGGGAAGGAAAAGAAGAAGAAAGGAAGCAAAGGTAAGGCTGGGTCAGTGCTTGTGCTCAGGTGAGTTTCCCTGGGCAGCTCAGGCATGGCAGCTCCTGGGGCACTGCAGGGCGGAGAAAGCCCCTCGCCCTGAACCCCGCCAGCCATCCCAGCCCGTGCCTTTTCCCTTCCTCTCAGCACACGGGCATGGAGGAAGCCAAGGGCTGCAGAGCCCCTGCACAGCTGCCATGGARCTCTTGCCAAGCCCTGGMYRGCAGCAGCCCTCGCCGGCCCTTGCCAGMRCCTTGGGCTGGCCTAGGGCAGTGTGGAGGGAAAGGTGGGCAGCAGAGCCTGGCACAGCCATACCTGGGCTAATGGGGCTGCTGCAGCTTCCCGCGCTTTCGTCCTCCTCTGTGCTCCATCTTCCTTCTCTTGCTCTCCGGGGAGCATTCCCTGTCTTCTGGACAGGCCTCTTCATGCTGTCTCTTTCTTGTCATCTTCTCTTGTTTGGTGAGAGAGCCTACAAGCCTTTACACACAAAGTTGGATCAGGGAGGCAAGGCCAGGAGGCACAAGCTGAGTCCCTTCTCATTGGAACCAAGGTGGGCTCCTTTTACCTTCCTGCCACGGAAAGGCTCATCTGGGCTTTGGCCTTTGCCAGTGACTCATTGGAAATCTTGAGGGAAGKTGAGTGCAAAAATGCAGATGCCTAAAGCAGAAAGTTTGGAGGTGAGAGGTCACAAGAGGAAGGTGCGGAAGGAAGGCGCGGAAG
>NW_026625021.1:13750-14950 GCF_030028575.1 Malurus melanocephalus | reverse complement strand
GCCAGCTGTATCCTCAGCAAAGATTTCGTCCACATTCTCCAGAAGAAAGGTCAGCAGCACGTTGACCTGCACACAGCAAAGCCTTGCTCTCAGCCCAGGGGCCTGACAGCGTGCCAAGCAGCCATGGCCATCACTGCTGAGCCTTTTACTCTGCACACAGAGCAGTGGCTGTGGGGCAGCTCTTGCAGGGAGCACCCCACAGCAGCYTTGGCTGCACAGAAGGGGCTGCCAGGCACAGGCAGCTGTGGGCAGCCAAGCCTTCATGGAGGCTGCAGCCGGCTGCTGWAGGCAGAGTTACCTTCTGGTTCTTGGCTAGCAGGGCCTGGAGCTCCAGCTGCTCCTCCTGGGGTGGGCTCAGCAGCGTTGTCCCCAGGCAGATGGCCAGGTTGCTGATGGTCGTTTTTGTGCTGGACACATTCTTGCTGATGTCTTTCAGCACTGACAGCAGCTGCCTGAGGAGGAGCACATTTGCCGCAGACAACTTCTTGGCCACCCTGAGRGAACAGAAAGGCAGYGTCCATCAGCAGGCCCGTGTTGCCCATGGCCGCCCCCAGAGCTGGCCCCAGGCAGGRGCAGCCRGYRCCGCAGCTGCGCAGCHTTGCGGGCRCTCTCARCCGGCCAAGGTYGGGGCTCCCGCGCTCCCRCAGGAAGGATGYGGGGCATTGCTGGCCAGCTCCTGATTTCCCCCAGGACCACACAAGAGAAGGCATTGCCTGTGCACTGCCCCAAAATCGGGTTGCCAGCCAAAAAGAGTGAACTGCCCAAAATCACAGCGTTTTTGGATGCGCATCCCCTTGCAGGTGAGTGCAAGCTTCCAGCAGTGCCCACTGTAGAGCTGGAAGCTGCTGCCCACACTTACGCTTGCAGCTGACGGATCTTGGTTTCCATACTGGCAGTCTGAATTGCAGCCATCCAGTCCTCGTAGAGGTCACAGATGAGGAACTTGGAGGGGATGCTTCTTAGGAAGTCCTGCAATGACAAGGGCTGACAATGACTGTTGGAGCATGGTGGCTCTGGCAGGAACCTTTGCAGCTGCAGGGCAGAAGGGCTGACCTTGAGAATGATGGCCAGCAGCAGCACGGGCTGGCYGGCCATGTCCACAGGCTGGCCATGGTCCAGGGCCTGCCGCAGCTCTTGAAGAGCTTTGGTGTTTCCGGCTCTTCTGAAAACGCCCTTGGTGCTGGGCCCTTGCTGCTTCAG
>NW_026625021.1:8414-12054 GCF_030028575.1 Malurus melanocephalus | reverse complement strand
TGCTGCTGTAGAGGTAAAGAGAGCAAAGACCATCAGTGGAGAACACCAGCCAGAGCTACTGAAGACTCCCCTGCCCCTCCCTGMCTTCCCTTGCCCTCCCCTGCCCTGTCTTAACCTGGCTTTGCCCTGCCCTGCCCAGAGGAGAAGTGGCCCTGCCCTTCCCAAAGCTGTGGGCAGCTGTGCAGGCTCTCTGTCCCTGCACAACCACCTCAAGGGGCCATGTTCCAGTGGGAGCCCTTTCTCTCCCCAAGAATGTTCTCACTCAGGGTGCTACAGCTGCACGGCCACACTCAGGGAAGGAGTGAGWGCAGCTCAGCCACAGTGGGAGGTTTCCTTTGGTTCCAAAGTCACCTGGAGAGAAGCCAAGTTCTTGTCCATCACTGGCTGCCTCCATTGCTGGTCCTTGTTGTCAGCCTGCATGAACCGAGGTCAGCTCACATTGCAGGCCCCCAGATCAAAGGGCCATCTGAGCTGGAGCCTCTGCCCTGCTGGCCTCTCTGCCCTGCACAACAGCAGCGCTGCCAATGCCAGCAGCAAGGCACCAGGGACCCTTGCTCTGCCCTGCACAAGGGCACTCCACTGTCCATGCCTCCCTGGCACCCCTGCACAGCCAGAGGGGCTGAGCTGAAAGACAGCCCTCCTCACCTTTTCCAGATCTTCAATAACCGTCTCCAGCTGCCTGGTGCTCCATGTTCTGCCCTGGGTGAGAGACACGGAGGACAGGAAGGTGAGCAGTGATGCCTCTTCGGCTTGGCCGGGGGAGCAGAGCTCAGGCCCTGAGCCCAGAGCAGAGAGACACTCACTGCACGGCAGCGGATCAGCTCCTTCTCCAGGGCTCTGATGGTAGGCACATGGCTCACATGGGTTCCCTGGGTCCTGTGAAGGGGGAAAAGGGATGGGGAGAGAGCTGGGTGAGCTCCAAGCCACCCGTGCTCCCTTGTCAGGCAGCTGTGCCCAACAAGTACCAAAACTGCAGGGGCAGCTCTCCCCAGCTGAGGAGCTGTGCTGCCCAGGGTGGCTGCTGCAGGAGCATCCATCCCCTGAAGCAGCAGCAGCAGCAGCAGCAGCACCACTTACCGCTGTAGTGTGCCCAGCCACAGCTCCTTCAGTGCCTGCGAGCTGTGGACAGAGAGCAGAAGCAGCGTCAGGTGCTGCTGCCCCACAGGCCCTGGGCAGACACGCGCGCCCGCACAGCCCTGCCCCRTGGCCAGGGAYACAAGGACAGGACAAAGACCCGTGCTGGGGACAGGACAGAGGTGCTGCCCAAGCCCTGGCTCCCTCTGAGGTGCCAGAGCAGTGGTTTTTGCCCTTCTCTTCTGGCAAACAAAAGGTGATCAGGGCACACAGGCCACTCTGTRCCCAGGCTCTCCATGGAGGCCTTCTGCAGCCCTGCCTGCACTCAGCTGCCTCTGCCCCCCAGGGACACTTTGGTGCCTCCAAATGCTCAGCCTGGGCTGCAGCGGGAGCTGCTTTATCAGCAGCCTCTTCCTCAGCCTCTGCTGCTGCAAGGGCTTCTTCCTCCTCCCTGGCTGCGGGACTTGCCTCTTCCCCTGCACCTTCAGCTGCAGCAGCTCCCTGCCAGCCCCTTCTGCAGCCCCTGCAGGTTCCTGTCCTTAACAGCAGCTTTCCTAGTTTCTTTGAAAATTACCATCTAAGAAAAGCCAAAGTGGGTTTTTCTCATGGGGATAACAGCAGGAGCACAGTGCCAATTCTTTGCAACTCTTTGAGGTGTCCTTGGTGCTTTGGAGAGTTCCTCAGTCCCCAGCAGCAATGAAAGCACATGTGATACCCGAACTGATTGGAGATTGCCCTGTGGTGCCCTGCCACATGTGTGCTCATTGCAAGCTGGATTCCCCATTTGTAGGTCTATTGAGGAAAAATCATCCAAATTCTGTGCAAACAGCAGCCCAAATGGCGAGAAGAGCAAGGCCAGTGGGTGGCTGTGCATGCACCCAGCYGTGGRCTGCCTGCTGTGCAGCCAGAAGGCTTTGGACAGCAGTACATCTTCAGTGTCCCAGGCTGGAAGAATATTTCAGATACAGATTAAATGAAAATATTTTTCCAAATAGATCAAAATGTATCAAATAATACATATTACCTGATTATAAATTTAATTAATCATCTATAATAATGGATATTCTGTATTTTATTCTAGAATATAATAAATGGGCTATAGATGTAATATACACTGGATCAGTTTCCTAGCTCCACTGCCCCACCTTCAAAACAAAGTGGAGGCAGAGAACTTACAGGGTATTGACTTAGTAAGATCGGGCTGATCTAGGTTTCTGAACAGTTTTCAACCTGTGTGTGCCAGGGAAGACTAATGCAGACAAAATTCACTCTTTTCCTATCCATTTGAGATGATTAGAAAAATGATAAATAATCAATCCCTAACTATATCTCCTGCCACTGACCTAAGCTGCTTTTTGCACAAATATACATGGGAAAAGACCATGACAACTCACCTGTCTAAATAATTTGCTCTGCGGATTCATCCTGGGATACAAGCAGGGCTTAGGGCTTTTAGGGACACCCTATACATCTTTCCCTATGTGCACTTCCCAAGTGCAGCACTGCTGGYGGCTGARGAACTACCASTGAGATTCAGATGTATTTGCTGGCAGCCAGAAATGGGAATTCAGGACTCCCAAGCTGTAACCCCAAAGAGCAGTGAGATGCTCTAAGGCACCTCTCCTTTCATTCAGTATCTATTAAGAGTGAGTAGCACGTCCTTCTCTGGAAGGTGCTGCTTCCCTCCTTTCCTTTCTCCTGGCATCTGAGAAGGACAAAGACTGTCCCACATGTATTTTGCAGGCTGGCACCAGTCTGCAGGATTTCTGCCTTTTTAGCACAGCTCTACCTATGACCCAAAGCTCCAGCCACTGCTCAAAGCAGAGGGGAAAGCCCCCCAGAGCTGCAGAATATGTGGGGGCTGTTGACATTTACCTCTCTTCCTGTGGCAGTGTCGAGTATTCCACAAAGATTTCCAAAAGTCCTAGAAACAATGGATTTGTCTTTACAAAAAGACAGTGGGAATCTGCTTGTAGATACGGCCAGGAGCTCATAGATAGGGAAGTAGGAGAAGAAATCCTTACTTCTGGAAAATGTTAGTCACTACCACAGTCTGCTGTTCAGCCAAGGCTGTTTTAAATTCTTGATTCTAGAGAAAAAGAAAAAAGACTCAATGTAATTATGATTAGGGTTTCTTGTTTTCCTTTTATATTGCAAAAGGAAGRGGCAAATTAGAGAGGGGCGTAGAGTAGGCCCTTGGGGAACTCTGTACCTTCTGAGTACCTCAGCCAATGAGGAAAGGAAGATGGTGATATGGCAGGGAACATAGAATAAAACAGGGGCTGCTACCCCAAAAATTTGAGAGACAACACAGGAAATGTCCATGGTCTCTCCCTTTATTCAAATAAAGTTACAGGACTCCTCTGTCTCCTTTTTGGACATAAACGTCTGGCGTCAGGGATTAACTTTCCTGACGGCAGGAACCAGCTCGTAAGGAATTTGCCCCGGCAAAGGAGGATATCCTGTGAAAAGCTTTGAAAGCTGAGTGATGTCTGTGGCTATGGGAGAGAGGAGGCTGGAGGAGCAAAGCAGCAACAGGGACTGCGGGCTGAAGCTGCTGCTCTGA